>NW_012109075.1:1333334-1334003 GCF_000951045.1 Mandrillus leucophaeus
ACAAACCCACAGCCAATATCATACTGAATGGGCAAAAACTGGAAGCATTCCCTTTGAAAACTGGCACAAGACAGGGATGCCCTTTCTCATCACTCGTATTCAAAATAGTGTTGGAAGTTCTGGCCTGATCAATCAGGCAGGAAAAAGAAATAAAGGGTATTCAATCAGGAAAGGAGGTAGTCAAACTGTCCCTGTTTGCAAATGATGTGATTGTATATTTAGAAAACCCCTTTGTCTCAGCCCAAAGTTTCCTTAAGCTGATAAACAACTTCAGCAAAGTCTCAGGATACAAAATCAATGTGCAAAAATAACAAGTATTCTTATACACCAATAACAGACAAACAGAAAGCCAAATCATGAGTGAATTCCCATTCACAATACCTTCAAAGAGAATAAAATACCAATTTACAAGGGATGTGAAGGACCTCTTCAAGGAGAACTACAAATCACTGCTCAGTGAAATAAAAGAGGACACAAACAAATGGAACAACATTCCATGCTCATGGATAGGAAGAATCAATATTGTGAAAATGGCCATACTGCCCAAGGCAATTTATAGATTCAATGCCATCCCCATCGAGCTACCAATGACTTTCTTCACAGAATTGGAAAAAAAAAACTAATTTAAAGTTCATATTGAACCAAAAGAGACCCCGCATTGCCAAGACA
>NW_012109075.1:1334808-1343511 GCF_000951045.1 Mandrillus leucophaeus
AATAACAACGACTTGGAACCAACCCAAATGTCCATCAATGATAGACTGGATTAAGAAAATGTGGCACATATACACTGTGGAATACTATGCAGCCATAAAAAAGGATGAGTTCATATCCTTTGTAGGGGCATGGATGCAGCTGGAAACCATCATTCTCAGCAAACTATCGCAAGGACAAAAAAACCAAGCACCGCATGTTCTCACTCATAGGTGGGAATTGAACAATGAGAACACTTGGACACAGGGCAGGGAACATCACACACTGAGGCCTGTCATGGGATGGGGGGACAGGGGAGGGATAGCATTAGGAGATATACTTAATGCAAATGACGAGTTAATGGTTGCAGCACACCAACATGGCACATGTATACGTATGTAACAAACTTGCACATTGTGCACATGTAGCCTAGAATTTAAAGTGTGTGTATATGTGAGTGTATGTGTGTGTATATATATAAAGATACGTGTATTGGCTTTTGAGCTACTTGAATGTTGCAAATTAAATCTTCTGGAATAGGATCTGTCATCCTCTGCATGTACACTCTTTTATATGATACCCATTCACTCTTTTGCACTTTGAACATTTCAGGCCTTTACTGACTATGTAGTTACTAACTGCTGAACAATTATGTCATTTGCTGAATTCCTTTATCACCAGACACATAATCATCAGTTCAGAAACAATTATGCAAGATTCTCATTGATCTTCAGAATGTCCTTATAGCTTTTCAACTTATAATTAACACATATACTTGTCGTCTTTCTTTTAGCACACGTGAAACAGAATAGTGTTCCTGCTGTAGCATTTTCATCATTTGCCAGTCTTCACTGTAATCCTTGAAAATGTGAAGGTGGATGGATGCATTTTACTTTACAATTCAATGTGATAAAACCCACAGCTACTGTTCAAAGTTCCATTTAATTTAAAAGGGAAAGGACTACTTTTATTCCAAATTAATAGTTTTTATCATGCAGGAGATTAATTGAATTATATACTTCTCTCAAATAAGATAGATAATAAAATTTTAAGATATATTTTCCAATTTCACTATTATATACCACCAAGACGACTAGCTCCTTTTATTCCTTCACAGCCTGAGGGGATCGGAAGTTTTATAAACTCCACCTCCCCAAAGACTACAGGTTCTATCCTCAATAATAAAGGACCCTACAGTGTTATCAGTGACAGAAAATATTCTGACTAAGCAGGTCTGTTATTTCACTAAATTATCACTTATGCCTTCTAATCTCAACATTCCAGAAAATATATTTAAAAAACAGGCAGGTTATCAGTAAAAAAGAAAAACAAAAATAAAACTAAATATTCTGTTCAGTTAATGATCAATGTGATTTATTTATTTTATTGTATATATTTGTAGGGAATAGTGTGATATTTTGATCTATGTGTGTATTGTAGAAAGAGTTAGTCAAGCTAACATACCCATTTTATGTTTTGTGGTGAGAATGTTAACAATTTATTGTTTTAGTAACTTTGAAATATATATTATTATTAACTGTGGTTATCCTTCAGTGCAATAGTATTTCTCCCATCTAACAGAAACTTTGTACCCTTTGAGCAACATCTCCCTTTGTCTTATCCCTTTTCCTCCCCTCTCCTTTTCTCTCTGGTAACCACCTTTCTATTCTCTGTTTCTATGATATTAGCTTTTTTAGATTTCACATATGAGTGAGGGCATGCAGTATTTGTCTTTTTGTGTCTGGCTTATTTCACTTAGAATAATACCCTCCAGATTCATCTATGTTGTCCCAAATGACAGAATATCCTCATTTTTAAGGCTGTATAGTAGTGCATTATGCATACATGTGTATAAATGTTATATATGTTTATATATATATGTATGTATATGTATTTTTTTCTTCATTGATGAACACTTAGGTTGCTTCCATATCATTGCTGTTATAAATAATGCTGCAATGAACAAGGGAATGCAGATATCACTTTGACATACTGATTACAATTTTTTTTGGATGTATGTCCAGAAGTGAGATTGCTGTATCATATGGTAATTCTAGTTTAGTCTTTTGAGTAACCTCTATGCTACTTTCCAAAATGGCTGTAATAATTTACATTCCCACCAACAATATAGAAGGGTTTCTTTTTCTCCATATCTTTGCCAACACTTGTTATCATTCATCTTTTTGATAATAACCATTCTAACAGTTGTGAAGTGATACCTCATTATGAATTTAATTTTTATTTCTCTGATAATTAGAAATATTGAGCATATGTTTTAATTTATCTCTTGCCCATTCATATCTCTTCTTTTAAGAAATATATATTTAGATCCTTTGCCCAATTTTTTAAACCTGGTTATTTGTTTTCTTGCTATTGAGTTATTTGAGTTCCTTACATATTTTTGATATTAACTCCTTATCAGATGTATTGTTTGCAAATATTTTCTTCCAATCCATGGGTTATCTCCTCACTCTGCTTCTTTTGCTGTGCAAATTCTTTTTAGTTGGTGCAATCTAATATGTTTTTGCTTTTGTTGCCTATGCTTTTGTAGTCCTATTCAAGAAATCATTGGAGCTTTTCCCTGTGTTTTCTTATGGTTGCTTTACAGTTTCAGGTCTTACGTTTAAGTCTTTTATCCATTTTGAGTTGATTTTTGTTTATGATGTAAGATAAGAGTCCAACTTTGTTCTTCTACATGTGGCTATTCAGATTTCCCAACAAAATTTATTGAAGAGACTATTCGTCCCCATTGTATGTTCTTGGCACCTTTACCAAAAATTAATTCACTATAAACACTTGATTTTATTTCTGTGCTTTCTATCCTTTTCCGTTGTTCAGTGTATCTGTTTTTATGCCAGTGCAATGCTGTTTTGATTACAATTGCTTTATAATGTATTTTGAAATCAGGCAGCATGATGTCTCCAGATTTTTTCTTTATTCTAAAGATTGCTTTGGCTCTTTGGGGTTTTTTTTCTGGTTCTATATGAATTTTAGGATTGTTTTTTCGATTTTTGTGAAAAAATGATGTTAGAAATTTGATAGGGATTACACTGAATCTTTAGATCACTTTGGGTATTATGGGTGTTTTAATAATATTCCTTCAATCCGTACAGGGTATATCTTTCCATTTATTTGTGTCTCCTTCAATTTTTTAATAAATGTTTTATAATTTTCAGTGTACAGATACTTCATCTCCTTGGTTAAATTTTCTCCTAATTATTTTTTTGATGCTCTTGTAAATTATGTTTTAAAAAATCAGATAACTCATTGTTAATGTACAGAAATGCTACTTATTTTGTATGTTGATTTGGTTATGTGCAACTTTACTGAATTCCTTTATTGATTCTAACAGCTTTTTGTGGAATCTTTAGGGTTTTTCTACATATAACATCATGTTATCAGCAAACAGAGACAGTTTCACTTTTTCCTTACCTATATGGATGCATTTTATTTCTTTTTCTTGCCTAATTGCTTTAGCTAGGACTTCCAGTACTATGTAGAATATAAAAGGTGAAAGTGTGCATCCTTGTCTTGTTCCTGCTCATTGAGGAAAAGATTTTAACTTTGCTTATTGAGTATGATGTTAGCTATAGGCTTGTCACATATGGCCTTTATTGTGTTGAGGTACATTTCTTCTACACCAATTTTTGTTTTTATTATGAACAGATGTTGAGTTTTATTGCATGCGTTTTCTGCATCTATTTAGATGATCATGTGGTTTTTGTCCTTCATTTTATTAATATAGTATATCACATTTATTGCTTTACATATGTTGACATATCGTTGCATTCTTAGGATAGATCCTGCTTCATCATGGTGAGTGGTCTTTTTAATATGTTGTTCAGTTCAATTTGCTACTACATTGTTGAGGATTTTTATTCTATGTTCATTAAGAATATTGGCCTGTAGTTTTGTTTTCTTGTGTCCTTGTCTGGCTTTGAAATCAGGGTGATGGTGTTCTTATAAAATAACTTTGGGAGTATTCCCTCCTCTTAAATTTTTTTGGGGGAGAATTTGAGAAAGATTGGTATTATTTCTCTAAATATTTGGTAGAATTCAGGAGCAAAACCAACAGACTCTTGGCTTTTCTTTAATGGGAGATTTTTTTATTACTGATTCAATATCCGTACTCAGTAATGATCTTTTTAGATATTTTGTTTCTTCCTGATATGGTCTTAGTAGGGTACATGATTCTAGGAAATCATCCATTCTTTTTAGGTTATCTAATTTGTTGATGTATAGTTTGTCATAGTAGTTTATTACCTTCCTTTTTATTTTGTGGTATCAATTGTAATGTCTCCTCTTTTATTTAGGATTTTGTTTGTATCTTCCCTTTTTATTTTTTATTTATTTTTCTTTTTTGAGATAGTATTGCTCTGTCACCCAGACTGGAGTGCAGTGGCATGACCGTGACTCATTGCAACCTCTGCCTCCTGGATTTAAGCGATTCTCGTGCTTCAGCCCCCTGAGTAGCTGGGACTGCAGGCGCACACCAGACTAGGCTAATTTTTTTTTTTTTTTGAGACAGAGTTTCACTGTTGCTGCCCACGCTGGAGTGCAATGGCACAGTCTCGACTCACTGCAAACTCTACCTCCTGGGTTCAAGCAATCCTCCTGCCTCAGCTTCCCAAGTAGCTCGTATTACAGGCGCCTGCCATCCTGCCTGGCTAATTTTTTGTATTTTTAGTAGAGATGGGGTTTTGTAACATTGTCCAGGCTGGTCTCGAACTTCTAACCTCAAGTGATCTGCCCACCTCAGCCTCCCAAAGTACAGGGATTACAGGCGTGAGCCAGTGTGCCCGGCCTGTGTCTTCTCTTTTTTCTTTGTTAGTCTAGCTAAAGGTATGTCAGTTTTGTTATCTTTTCAAAAAAACAACTTTTAGTATTGTTGGTCTCTTTTTCTAGTTTCGTATTTTTTTTTTCTTCTGTGATCTTTGTTTCTTTCTTCTTTCTGCTAAGTTTAGACTTTGTGTATTATTTTTTCTAACTCCTTAGGTTGTTTATTTGAAATTTTTATTTTTTTAAGGCCGGTTTTTATCACTTTAAACTTCCCTCTTAAAACTGCTTTTGCTGCATTCCATAAGGTTCGCTGTGTTGTTTTCATTTTCTTTATCTCAGTATATTTTTTATTTTTATTTTTATTTCTTCTTCAACCCATTCGTTGTTCAGAAGTATGTTGTCTGATTTCCACATATTTGTGCATCGTCTAAGATTCATCCTTTTATTGATTTCTAGTTTTATGCCATTGTAGTCAGAAAAGATACTCAATATGATTTCAGTCTTCTTAAATTTGTTAAAATTTGTTTTATGGTCTAACAGATTATTTATCCCGGAATGCTTCATGTGTACTTGAGAGGAACGTGTATTTTGTTCCTGTTGGGTGAACTATTTTGTAAATATCTATTAGGTATTTTTGTCTAAAGTGTAGTTCAAATCCAATGTTTTCTTATTGATTATCTGTCTAGATGATGTGTCCAAAGGTGAAACTGGGGTGCTTAAGTCTTCTACTATTATTGAATTGTAATTTATCTCTCCATTTAGATCTATATTTGCTTGATTAGTTGCCCTGATGTTGGGCACATATATACTTGCAATTGTTATAACTTCTTGATAAATTTACCCCTTTTTTATTATTTAATGACCTTCTTTATCTCTTTTTACAGATTTTGACTTAACATCTACATTATCTAATATAAATATAGTTACCCTGCTCTCCTTTGCTTTTTATTTCTATGGAATACCTTTTCAGTACCTTCACTTTGAGTCTATATGTGTCTTTAGAGACAAAGTGAGTGTCTTGTAGGCAGCATGTAGTTAGTTCTTGTTTTTATATCCATTCAGTCACACAGTGTCTTTTGATTGGAGAATTTAATTCATTTAAACTTAAGTCCTTACCTATCAATAATTATCTATTACTATTTAGTTACCTGTTGGCATTTGTTAATTATTTTCTTATTAATTTGCAGATCCTTTGTTCTTTTTTTGCTCTCTTGATACCTTCCTTTGTGGTTTAATGACTTTCTTTAATGGTTTACCTTGAATCGTTTCTTTTTGCATTTTGTGTATCGCCTAAAGATTTTTGCATTATGGCTAACATGGGGCTTATATAAATAATCTTAAAACATTTTATACTAATAACAGAATATCTTAAGCTGATGACAACTAACTTTCAACACTTGCACACACTCTATGTTTTATGCCTTCCCACACTTTGTTTTTCATGACACATTTTGTGTCTTTTATAGTTTATATCCCTTAACAAATGATTATATTATATCTATGGTTGTTTATAATAGTTTTATCTTTTAACTTTCATACTAGATATAATTGATTTTCTTTTTTTTTTCTTTTCTTTCTTTTTTTTTTTTTTTTTTAAAGACAGAGTCTGGCTCTGTCTCCCAGGCTGGAGTGCAGTGGTGTGATCTGGGCTCACTGGAAGCCCCGCCTCCCAGATTCACGCCATTCACCTGCCTCAGCCTCCGGAGTGGCTGGGACTACAGGCGCCTGCCACCACGCCCGGCTAATTTTTTGTATTTTTAGTAGAGACGGGATTTCACTATGTTAGCCAGAATGGTCTCGATCTCCTGACCTCATGATCTGCCCTCCTTGGCCTCCCAAAGTGCTGGGATTACAGGCATGAGCCACCGCACCCAGCCGATATAATTGATTTTTACACCATCATTTCAGTACAAGAATGTTCTTAGTTTGACTATGTACTTGCTTTTACTGGTGAGATTTATGTTTTCATATATTTTCATGTTGCTACTTAGCAACATTTTCCATTGGCTTGAAGGAATTCTTTTAGTATTTCTTATAAGGTTGTCTAGTGGCAATAAATTATCTTAGCTTTTGATTGTCTGAGAGTTTTTTTTTTTTTTTCTTAAAGGATAAGATTGCAGGGTACTATAGTGTGAGTTTGTCTCCTCTGAAACTTGTGTTGAAATTTGATCCCTAATGTGTTGGTGTTGGCAGTGGGAGGTTTTTGGGTCATGGGGACACATCCCTCTTAAATAAATTAATGTCTTCTCTGGCAGGAAGTTCTCACTGTCATAGGAATGGATTAGTTCCTAAGAGAGCAGGTTGTTAAAAAAAAAATCTGGCTTCCTTCGTTTCTTGCATCCTATCTTGCCATATGATCTCTTTGCATGTGTCCATTTTATTTCTGCTTTCTGCCATAAGTGGAAGTAGCCTGAGGCCTTTACCAAATTCAGCAACCCAATTCTGGACTTTCTAAGCACCATAATCGTGAGCCAAATAAACTTACTTTCTTCATAAATTACCCAGTCTCAGGTTACAGCAACACTAAATGGATTAAGACATTGGATATAGTATTGTTAGTTGGCATATTTTTTCTTTCAACTTTATGAATATATCATTCTATTCCCTCTGGCCTGCAGGAGTTCTGTTGAAAACATCTGCTAGTAATTTTATAGAAGTTTCTCTGTATGTAACAATTCACTTTTTCTTTGCAGCTTTCAGTATTCTACCTTGGTCTTTAACCTTAGACAATTTGATTATTAAGTGTTTTGGTGTGAGTTTCTTTGAATTCATCCTAGTATAGGTGACGGTTAAGCTTACTGAATCTGAATTTCTATTTTCTCCCTCACACTTGGGAAGTTTTCTGCCATGATTTCTTTGAATATATTTTTCTGTTCCTTTCTCTCCTCCTTCGGGTATACTGAAAATGTGTGTCATATTCTGTCTGATGATGTCCCATAAATCTCTTGAGCTGTCTTTAATCTTTTTTATTCTTTTCCCTTTTTGCTTCTCAGATTGGATATTTACCAGTGAACTGTCTTCCTGTTTTCTTCTGCTTGATCAAGTCTGATGTTGAACCTCTCATTGAATTGTTTCATTTACTTCATATATTCTTTCGCTCAGTTATTCATGCTTGATACTTTTTAATATTTTCTATCTCATTGTTGAAGTTGTCAATTTGTTCATGCATTGCTGTCCTTAATTCAGTGAGCATCTTTATGATGATCCTTTTGATTTTCTTGTCAGGTAAATCACATATCTCCATTTCATTAAGGTCTACTTTTGGAGATATATCTTCTTCATTAATTTGAAAAACATCTCTCTGTTTCTTCATTTTACTTGACTCTCTGATAATTTCTGTCAATTTGATAAAAATTCTCCTCTCTGTCTTATTAGACTGGTCTCATGGAGGAGATATTTCTCACCAATCAGCCCACCCAGAGATTCTTCGTGCCTCTAAATTCCTTATGCTTGTCCAACCTGCTGTTATTGTTCTTATTGGATTCCCCCAAATTAGACAGTGTCAAGTCATGCTATTGCTTTGAGTAAGGTGAGATTGAAGCCACTCCCTTGGGATACAACTGGAGAGGCTGGGGTGTTAGATTTGTGTTCCAACTTTTCCTTTCCTTGCAGAGAAGCTGGGGACTAGATTTTATCTCACATTTATTCTGCTCTAACCAAAGTAGAGGGTCTGAGACATATGACTATATTCTTGATCAGACTGCTCATTTTGAACCTGGGGAGATAGCTGCTGAATGTTTGTAATTTTATTTTATTTTTTTATTTTTTGTCACAGAATTGTAAAATTTTATTTTTATTTTTATTTATTTTTTTTTATATTTATTTATTATTATTATACTTTAAGTTGTAGGGTACATGTGCATAACGTGCAGGTTTGTTACATATGTATACTTGTGCCATGTTGCTGTGCTGCACCCATCAACTCGTCATTTACATCAGGTATAACT
>NW_012109075.1:1344841-1366726 GCF_000951045.1 Mandrillus leucophaeus
TGAATCTATAAATTACCTTGGGCAGTATGGCCATTTTCACAATATTGATTCTTCCTATCCATGAGCATGGTATGTTTGTAATTTTAAAAGTCACCTTTTGGTTTTCTGTAGTTTAGGAACCTCAGGAATGCACAGACCCAACAACTTCTAGAGCTATTTGATTTAGGAGTAAGTTGCTGGTATGGGCTGTAAAAGTTGAGATGCTCTATCTGTGCCAAATCTACTTCCATGGAGAGTCTGAGAACCTGGATTTATTGCTGGAACAAGCCAGGGAAGAATGTGTTGGGCATGATCACCCTCCTGTTTGAGCAAGCAGAATATTCATTTCAAAAGTGGTAAACTGACCATTTACAGGTCCATATATCTATTCTATTTTAAAATTTTCACTAGTTGCCATCATTTAAGCAGCTAAAACTAACATAAAAATCTGTTTAGCTTCACTTTAATTCCCTTATACAAAAAACATCTAGAAATGAGTAGCAGCCATGCCTTTTCAAAAGGGAATGTATTTTCCAGGTTATACTAGTCGCTACTCTTCCCTATTGTCTTATACATTGGCCCGTTCATTAAACTGTATTGCCAGCCTAACTTCTACAGCAGATAAGTTTGGGAACTCTTGTTGTTTTGCAAGAGATAAATATTTATTTTATTTTATTTTTTAGACTTTTAGGTTCAGGGGTGTACATGCAAATTGGTTACAAAGGCAAGTTGTGGATCATGGGCGTTGGGTGTACAGATTGTTTTGTCACCCAGATTATGAGCATACTACCCAATAAGTACTTTTTCCATCCTAACCTCCTCCCACCCTCCACCATCAAATAGGCTTTTTAATAATAGTCATTCTAACTGGTGTGAGATGTTATCTTATTGTGGTTTTGATGTACATTTATCTAATGATTAGTGATATTGAGCATCTTTTATGTTTGTTGGCTGCATGTATGTCTTCTTTTGAAGAGTGTCTGTTCATGTCTTTTGTCCACTTTTTAATGGGGTTGTTTTTTGTTAATTTATTCAAGTTCTTTATAGATTCTGGACATTAGACCTTTGTCAGATGCATAGTTTGCAAATACTTCCTCCCATTATGTAGGTTGTCTCTTTATTGTATTGATAGTTTCTTTTGCTGTGAAGAAGCTCTTTAGTTAAGTACCATTTGTCAAATTTTATCTTCACCACAATTGCTTTTGATGTCTTCATCGTGAAATCTTTGCAAGGGCCGATGTCCAGAATGGTATTTCTTAGGTTTTCTTCTACAGTTTTTATAGTTTTATGATTTTACATTTAAATCTTTAATCCATCTTGAGTTGATTTTTATATATGGTAAAAGGAATGGGTCCAGTTTCAATCCTCTGCATAAGGCTAGCCAGTTATCCCTGTTTTACAAAAATTAGAAGACAAAAGTAAGGAACAAAAATTACCATCTATAGACCTACCATTCAGAATCAGCCAAACTTCATATTTGGTATATATTCTTCAGTTCATTTTTTCAGATAGATCAGTAGGTAGGTAGGTAAACAGCCAGCCAGCCAGATATGTTTAGAATATTTTTATACTAATGATGATAGATCAATATTATTTATTATTTTTCTTATTTCAATGAAGACAGATTGTTCAGAGAATGAGGCTTTAAGTTACTTTTATAGTAAACTGAGAGATGAACACAAATACCATTTGTTTTAATGTTTTGCATGGAAAGATCCTTCAAATATGCCATTATGATTTTTGGTTCAATAAAATAGTGATGAGGATTCAAGTAGACTAGTCTAGACTAGGATATTTAAAATCCTTATAGTCCTTGATATCTGAGATGGTTGTTCAGGGAATGGAAGTAGTTGAGGAAGGTATAATAGATTGGTACTGAATTTAGGATGACCCCTAAATCTTGAAGCTTCACATAAACTCATTTCTCTTTATGCCTCCTATGCTGGAATTCTCTCCCTAGCATCATTTTCACAGGTTTTTAAGTTCATACTTGAATGCCTCTAACAACAGAAGACTTATTACCTGTTGAGCTACAACCTGTCCTTTTTAACCAACTATCAAAAAGGTCTTTTAGGTTGGGCACAGTGGCTCACGCCTGTAATCCCAGCACTTTGGGAGGCTGAGGTGGGCAGATCACTTGAGGCCAGGAGTTCGAGACCAGCCTGGCCAACATGATGAAACCCCATCTCTACCAAAAATACAAAACTTAGCCAGACATGGTGGTGCATGCCTATAATCCCAGCTACTTTGGAGACGGAGGCAAGAGAATTGCTTGAAGCCAGGAGGTGGAGGTTACAGTGAGCCAAGATCGCACCACTGCTCTCCAGCCTAGGTGACAGAGTGAGACCCTGTCTCAAAAAAAAAAAAAAAAAAAAAAGTATTTTAATCAGTTTAAATGTGGGTTCCTATAAGTTTTTTTTTGTTTGTTTGTTTTTTAATGTTTAAGTTCAATGGTACATGTGCAGTTTTGTTAATAGGTAAACTTGTGTCATGGGCTTTGTTGTACAGATTATTTCTTCACCCAGGTATTAAGCCTAATACCCATTCATTATTTTTCCTGATTCTTTCCATACTCCCAACCTCCACCCTCCAGTAGGCCCCAGTGTCCGTTGTTCCCCTCCACATGTCCATGTGTTCTCATTATTTAGCTCCCACTTGTAAGTGAGAACATGTATTTGGTTTTCAGTTCCTGCACTAGTTTGCTAAGGATAATGGCCTCCAGCTCCATCCATGTTCCTGTAAAGCATGATTTCATTCTTTTTTTTTATGGCTGCATCATATTCCATGATATATATATATATATACACACACACACACACACACACACACACCATAGTATGGCTGCATAGTATTCCATGATATATATGTACCATATTTGCTTTATCCCTTCTACCATTGATGGGCATTTAGGTTTATTCCATTTCTGTGCTATTGCAAATAGTGCTGTCATTAACATATGTTTGCATGTGTCTTTATGATAGAACAATTTATATTCCTTTGGGTAATATATCCAGTAATGGGATTGCTGAGATGAATGGTAGTCCTGTTTTTAGGTCTTTGAGTAAGTGTCACACTGTTTTCCACAAGAGCTAAACTAATTTACATTCCCATCAACAGTGTATAAGTGTTCCTTTTTCTTCATAATCTTGCCATCTGTTATTTTTTGACTTTTTAATAGTAGACATTCTAACTGGTATGAGATGAAATCTCTTGTGGTTTTGACCTGCATTTCTCTAACGATCAGTGATATTGAGCTTTTTTTTCATACAGTTGTTGGCTTCATGTGTGTCTTTGGAGAAGTGTCTGTCGATGTCCTTTGCCCACTTTTTAATGGGGTTGCTTGTTTTTCTCTTGCAGATTTGTTTAAGTTCCTTATAGATGCTGGATATTAGCCCTTCCTTTGATACACAGTTTGCAAACATTTTTTCCCATTCTTTAGGTTGTCTGTTTACTCTGTTGATAGTTTCTTTCACTGTGGAGAAGCTCTTCAGTTTAATTAGATCTCATTTGTCAATTTCTTCTTTTGGTGCAATTGCTTTTGGCATCTTTGTCATGAAATCTTTGTTTGTTCCGGTGTCCAAAATGGTATTGCCTAAATTGTCTTCCATGGTTTTCATAGTTTTAGGTTTTCTATTTAAGTCTTTAACCCATCTTGAGTTGATTTTTGTATATAGTATAAGAAAAGGGTCTATTTTTAATATTCTGCATATGGCTAGCCAGTTATTCCAGCACCATTTATCAGAGATAAATGAATAGGGAGTCCTTTCCCCATTGCTTGCTTTTGTCAGCTTTGTTAAGGAACAGATGGCTGGTCTGGGTGCAGTGGCCCACTCCTTAATCCAAGCATATTGGGAGGCTGAGGCCGGCAGATCACTTGAGGCCAGGAGTTCAAGACCAGCCCGGCCATTGTGGTGAAACCCCGTCTCTACTAAAAATACAAAAATTAGCCGGGCATAGTAGCACACACCTGTAATCCCAGCTACTTGGGAGACTGAGGTATGAGAATTGCTTGAACCTGGGAGGCAGAGGTTGCAGTTAATCAAGATCACTCCACTGCACTTTAGACTGGGCAATAAGAGCGAGACTGTCAAAAAAAAAAAAAAAAAAGAGCAGATGGCTGTAGGTGTGTGGCCTCTATTTTGTTTCACTGGTCTATGTGTATGGTTTTGTACTAGTACCCTGCTGTTTTGGTTACTGTAGTCCTGTAGTATAGTTTGAAGTCAAGTAGCGTGATGTCTCCAGCTTTGTTCTTTTTGCTTAGTATTGCCTTGGCTATTTGGGCCATTTTTTGGTTTCATATGAGTTTTAAAATAGGTTTTTTTTTTTTCTAATTCTGTGAAGAATATCATTGGTAGTTTGATAGAAATAGCATTGACTCTGTAGATTGCTTTGGGCAGTATGGCCATTTTAATGATATTGATTCTTCCTATCCATGAACATGGAATGTTTTCCATTTTTTGTGTCATTTCTGATTTGCTTGAGTAGTATTTTGCAGTTCTCATTATAGAGATCTTACACCTCCCTGGATAGCTGTATCCCTAGATAATTTATTCTTTTGTTGGAATTGTCAATGAGATTGCATTCCTGATTTGGCTTTTGGCTTGGTTGTTGTTGGAGTACAAGAATTCTAGTGATTTTTTATCCTGAGACTTCGCTGAAGTTATCAGTCTAAGGAGCTTTTGGGCTAAAAGTATAGGGTTTTCTAGATATAAAATGTCATCTGCAAACAGGGAGAGTTTGACTTCCTCTCTTCCTATGTGGATGCTCTTTATTTCTTTCTCTTGCCTAATTGCTCTGCCATGTAAAAGTACTCCATCTTGACAGAGTCAGAATCCCTAGGCCAGTCAGGCTTTTGCCAGATGTCCTAAAGAACAACAATCTGAGCTGAGCATGGTGGCTCATGCCTGTAATCCCAACACTTTGGGAGGCTGAGGCAGCCGATCACGAGGTCAGGAGATCGAGACCAGCCTGGCCAACATGGTGAAACCGTGTCTCTACTAAAAATACAAAAAAATTAGCTGGACATGGTGGCATATGCCTGTAGTCCCAGCTACTCAAGAGACTGAGGCAGGAGAACCACTTGAATCTGGGAGGCAGAGGTTGCAGTGAGCCAAGGTTGCGCCACTGCACTCCAGCATGGACGACAGAGCGAGACCTGTCAAAAAACAAACAACAACAACAACAACAACAACAAAAACAACAACCTGTACCTGCTATATTTTTCAGGCGGTTTCAGAAAAAGGCAAAAGTAATAATTCATTACTTGAAATTAGACTTGACTTTTATTTTAAAGAAAATATTTTAAACATTTATTGCCTCATTGCTTGCTTTCAAGATATCTTTCTATGCCTTCATTTATGAGAAGCCAGCTCAGTTTGTTGGAATCCATCAATGATTTGAACTGTAACATTCATAATATTCTTTATAACCCGGAACTTGATTACATAATGATATTTATTGTTCTCTAGTTTTTTCATGTGCACAAGTCTTGTCCTGCCAACTGTTTCGTAAGCTTTTCAAAACCAAAGCTCTTGTCTTCTACTTATTTCATGGTTTTTCTTTCCTCACAATATCTAGTGCAGTAAGTATTTAATAATTATTTCTTAACAAAACAAGATCTGCATGTGGGCTACGTAGCTTGGCTCAATTCTTACATTCCAGTTTGTGCCATTAACCCCAACTAGCTTTCTAGGAAGACTTGTCACATGGGGCCTGGGCAAAGAAGATTTGATGATTAAGAAAAGCCAGGCTTCATTGCTATACAGAAAAACTGAAGGTCCTATGCTACTGCTCAGATGTGAGTACCTCAGTTCACACAGATAATATACTTTTGAGGCTAGTTGGTACCAGTAAGTTTAGAGTTCTGCATGTATCCTTAACATGCTCTTTGTGAACCATTGACAAGGCATTCACAAATTAGGCCTACTGCTCCCCCAAGTCATGGTTTACATGTTTGCTTTGAGAGATTTACTCTTCCTTCTGGCAAGTATTCTTCCCTCTTCCTCCTGTACAAAATATGAAATTTGTCTCTGGTCATGAAGGTTTTATATTATTAACCTATTTTTCAATATTTACTGGGGAAAATCCTTTTTTCTGCTGCTGCTGCTATGATTGACTGAAAATGGCAGCTACCTTACTCTGGAGCTTCTAAGTCTGCTTCTCAGCATTTCTCAAATATCTGAGACTTTGTTGTTCTTCATAGTAAAAGATAAACCCTTAGACTCTTTTTTATTTTTCAGAAATTATCACTATTCTAAAAGAGCCACTGAGTTTCTAGTCTGGATATTTTAAATAAATATGTATTTCTGTTATTCTTTTCCAAGTCATATCAGCATAATAGGAGTAGGTGTATGCAAGGAAAACTAGTTATTGATTAAAGAGGGTTTTGGAGTGGTCTAATTGTCCTTTTTAATGATATCAACCTATAGGAAATTTTTAAAGTGAATTTTGAAGTAATTTTGTCTTATTGAACAATCTGTATGTTGATTGCCAATCAGTGGATAAAATTACCAAATCAACTATGCCATTCATCATTTGACACATTAATTTATTAATTTTTTCAGTTAATCAACTTTATAAATTGAAAAACAAATGCATATGTACAGTGAATAAAATGTTCAAGCAGCATAAACATTGCAGGTAACAAAAGTAATTCCATCTTCTGCCCCACACTGTCAGTCCTGCTTTGAGAGGCAACCACTCTTAACAGATTTTTGGTATAAACTTTCCCCAAATTTCTATAGTTATACAAGCTTAGAGGATGTGACTGTGTTGTCTATACATTTTTTCTTTTACACAAATGAGGGCAAACTTGATATTAAGTTCTACACTTTGTGTTTTCTCCTTCTCTTCATAATATGTTTTAGAGATTTCATATTAGCATAGATTGACCTAATCATTTCTTCAAATTACTGCCTGTAATTTCATTACATGGATATTCCATGATTTATTTTTGTCAACCCCTTCCCCAAATTGATGAATGTTTAAGGATGTGTGTGTATGTGTGTGTGTCTGTGTGTGTGTGTGTGTGTGTGAGACACAGAGAGAGAGAAGAATACTGAGATAATCTTAAGTATTTAATTGCTCTATACCTAAATTTGCCAAACAGATTGGATTTACTATTTGTTAATCTGATCTTTTTCTTGGTATTTGAAAGTCATGCTAGTTAGAAAAAAAAATCAGTAATTTTAATTCTGTACATATTTATGAGGGTTTATGCTGCATCCAGCACTGTGGTAGATACTATTGGATATAAGAAAGTTATAAGACAAAGTTTCTTCACATACATTATTTTTCTTTGTAGTTTGGAAGACCAGGTTTACTCATGTAAAACAATTAGAGAATCATATGAGATGGAGTACCATGAAAAAGAAACTCCAATGTGAACTTACTTAGGTACTCATTATAAATAGGCAGACTCCCAACATAGCAATAAACTGTGTGTGTAGGCCAGTTGAAGAATACCACACTTGGAAAATAGACTGCTTTTGGGAGATATTTGAGGTTTAACCTAAACTCAAACTTGAAGACCATTTGAAGACTATGAAGACGCTTTTCTCCCAGAGAAATGACTATAAAAAGTAAGCACATCTGGAATTAAAATCTTACTAATTGAAATAATATTTCTCTATAAAAAGGCCATTTTTCCATCAGAAAAAATAGAATAACAATCTCTCCAAAGTGTGCATATATGAGCTTATCTACACTGTATAGATACAGTATCATAACTAATTAGTTTTCAAAAGGACATTCTACTTGTTTCATGGGAACTATTGGATGATAACAAAATAGTCTCTACTTCAGAGAAGCAAAGGAGAAAAAAAATAGCAGGATAGGCTGATGTCAGTTAATTGTTAATATATGAGGTTTGAGGCAGAAGGTAGATTCTTGAAGTTTGAAATATTATACATAAAAACTGAGAGGGTAAAAGTTTGAGAGACAGATCACCATTTTCACTTTATGAAGAATGCTGTCTTTTACTTATATTTCTTCAGCTTATATTTCTAAACTAGGAATTTAAGGACCTATGAAAAGAAGTATAGATTAGAATCCAATATTTTGGTGGGTCATAGGCTTGTATGATTCTTCCTTGTGCTAATACAATCATTTAAGCAGAATGATATGGTGATAAAAGGTAATAAAATACATTTAGGGGAAAGTATGCTGTGTTGGATATTCAGAATTTGAGGAAATGTGTTGTGATAACAGAATGAATGAGCAGCTTTCACAGAGTACGTTTAGTTAAGATGAAAGCAGGGATTGAGAAAAATATATTTTTTCTGAAACAGATTTTGTACCTAAACTGTAAAACATTTAGTGAAGTATACTTTTCCCTCCAAATAAATATTTCAGTCAGCCATTTACCTTCTATTCTCTGTAACATGTTCATTAACTAGGAGCATGTTCTCTCACATTTAATAAAGTACAAAATACATCAGCTTTTCAATGTTTTCCCCAATTTTCTATTCTATTTAACAAATATTTCTTGAATAGCTACTACGTGCAGAGCATCACAATAGACATTGTATGGGATGCAAACTCAAGAGTGAGGACACTGGTCTTGGAATCAGGAAACTTGCCTTCTAATACCACTTTTGCCACTTACTTGTATGACCTAGAGATTCACTTCTCATTTTAGAGCCAAAGTCCTGGATTTAATGATGTCTGAGGTCTTTTTCAGCTATACTATAGTCCAACCTAACGAGTAAAACCGTTTGTTTCCCCTAAAACTTTACAGTATTCTATTGGGGGTTGAAACTATTACAGAAATAACTATGAAAGAAAACAGAATGATATCGGTAATTTCAAGAGAGAGTTACAACGTGATGTAGGCCATTAATAGCTTCATGGAGGGAGTGACCTTGAGGGATTAGGCTTTTGATAGGCAGAAATAGGGGTCATAAGAACAACTCTGTTCCTATTGTGGGCTTTCTCCATTCTGGATATTACTCAGAATTTGTCAGTGGCAAAAAAAATGTGGTAGAAATTCAGCCTTTGAAGGATTTTTATCAGTGTGTTTCCGAGCTAGCCAATGAGTGTAGATTGGAGCTGTAAGCAATGAAGTAAAAGAGAGATGATGAACAGGAAACATAGGGAGGGGTCATAGAAATGGAATTTCTTCATAAATGCTAATAGCAACTATCCCTTATATTTGTATAATGGTTAAAAATCCAGGATATGAGGGTATGACAGAGCTGTTAAGAGCAAGGCCGAATATGTTTTTAACATGGACTAAACCAGACGTGGGTTTCCATCCCTGCTCTGACATTTACCAGTGGTAGAATCTTGTAGTCACTTGGCCTATTACACCTCAGTTTCATCATTTGTAAAATGGAGATAACAACAACTTCATGAGATGGCTGTAAGATTAAAATAAGATCATGTATTTAAAGCACTTATCAAAAGGACTGACACATAGAACTTACTCAAAAAGGGTAGCTAGGAGGCAGTATGTCAGGTATTGTTCTTTCCTTTCACCAGAAAGTCAAAACTGAGTCTCTCAGATTCTGAGTCATTTATTAGAATCCAGTATTCTTTCTATTACATGAGTGACTCCTAACCTGAGTTTTCTGCCCACACCCTATCCCTGGGGGGGCATCTGTGAAGGTAATAATGAGAATCTGTGAGTCATTTTCAATGTTTGAAAGAAGCCTAACAGAGAGCATTAATTTACTCGTGATAAATTACACAACCTGACTAAAATGTCAAGTTCCTTTGCTTTTGCCTGAAATTGTATCAACTCATTTTGGTAATACTGGCTATCTCATGCTGATAGGATACTGATTGGCAACTATATATGTCTTTGATGAATAGAAATGAGAAAAATGAATTTTATATCATAAATGCAGTTGATCTGGGAGATATTCTTTTCAGCTTGGGAGAACATGGGGAAAAATAAAATGCTCCTTTGTTGCTAAAACTATTGAGAAGCACTGTATTTTACACCACACTTTTTGATTCAAGGGAAATGGGGTTAAGGGACTTAGAAAGATAGGCAGTTGTGGTCAGAGAGAATTTCAGACTTTGAGAGCTTGAGAGTAAAGTGTTTTCATATAACATACCTGCTCAAAATGAGGATATGACTTGTGTTTTTCTCCAGTGAGAAAGAGATGAGGAAACTGAGGCCTAAAGAGGGATAATGAATCAGCCAAGTTAAAAAAGTAGCTTGTAACAGAACCAATATTTCAACCCAGTTTTGTGACTCTGTTCCATAGCTCTCTCTACTCTGAATCAAAGAAATATAGTCATCTTGTCTTGATTTTGTCACAATGTCCACAAAAACATTTCCTCAGGCCTGACTTTAATATTGACTTTTTCTAGTGAAAGAGAGAAAACACTGTTAGAAAATGAATGAAAATGAAATTAGGGACTTACAGACAGCTAACATACAAAGGTCTCCTTTGTATTGATTGGCTTCTTTATTGATTTGACAATATAGATCAATATCTCTTCCTCTGAGGCTGTAGTGTGGATTCTCTGGGTTCCAATTCACTCTGCAGAATTGATAAAATACAACAGGTGCAGAGGTAATAGGGAGATGAATTATCATATTAGCTATCATTTACTATGTGCCCACTATGGCCAGGAATGTTATTCAGGCATCTCAATTTATTGAGTGCCTACTGTGGGCCAAATGCTAGTCTAGGAAGTGACAGAGTAATGAACAAGTCAGAGAAAAGTCCTTACCCCCATAGAGCTAATATTTTATCATTCTAAGTGTTTTTATATGGATTACTTTACAACAACCCTGTAAGTTTGATACTGTTAGTATTCTCAATTTACAAATGAGAAAGTGGAGACAGAGTTAGTAAGTTACTTGCACAAGGTCACACAGCTAGGAGTATTAAATTTGGAAGTTGAACTAAGATCTCTCTGACTCCTAAATGTACATTTTTCTATTATTCTTTTCAAGTTTTATTCCCCACTGTGCTGCTTCATCAGACAGCTTCTTTCTGCCATTCCTCTCAACACTCTCTTCCCCTTGTATCTATCTTTCCTCTTGGTTATAATGCTGAAAACATGCAGTTATTAAACCAAACACAGAGAGGCAAAATGCATTCATGTTCATAAAGTAAAACGTACATAGGCTTGCTCACACACTAAACAGAGAGAGCACTATGCAGAAGCTGTTTGCTTTGGGGAGATTTGATAGGAGATGTTATATGATAATAGACAACATTTATTGTTGTCTATTTATTATGTGTTAGCCCATATACTTTTTTATATTTCATTTGTATGTGTACATAATAGCTGTACATATTTATGGGGTATAAGTGATATTTTGATACAAGTATGTAATGATCAAATCAGGGAAACTGGGATATCCATCATCTCAAATACTTATCATTTATTTGTATTGGGAACATTATTTTGAAATATACAACAATGTATTGTTAACTATAGTTACTCTATTTTTGTACCAAACACTAGATCTTATTCCTACTATCTAACTATATTTTTGTACCCATTAACCAACCCCTCTTTATCCTCTCCTCCCACTACCCTTCTGAGCCTCTGGTAACCATCATTCTATTCTCTATCTACATGAAATCATGTTTTAACCTCTATATATGAGTGAGAACATACGATATTTGTCTTTCTGTGCCTGGCTTATTTCACTAAACATAATGTCTTCCAGTGGTATTCATTTTGTTACAAATGACAGGATCTCATTCATTTTATGGTTGAATAATATTCCATTTTAAATATATATCATATTATCTACTCATCTTCTGTTCATCTCTTGATAGACACTTAGGTTGATTCCATAGCTTGGCTATTGAGAAAAGTGCTGCAATAAACATGGGAGTATACACGTATTTCTTTGATATGCTGATGTCCTTTCTTTTGAACATCTGCCCAGTAATGAGATTGCTAGATCATATGGTAGCTCTATTTTTAGTTTCTGCAGGAACTGCCATACTGTTTTCCATAATGGCTGTACTAATTGACATTCCTACCAACAGTATACAAGCATTGCCCTTTCTCCACATTCTCACCAGCATCTGTTATTGTCGTTTTTATAAAGCCCATTTTAACTGTGGTGGGATTATATCTCATTGTGGTTTTAATTTGCCTTTATCTAATGATTGGTGATGTAGAAATTTTTTTCATATACCTGTTGGCCATTTATATGTCTTTTTTTGAAATATGTCTATTCGGATTTTTTTTTGTCCATTTATAGATTAGATTATTTGTGTTATTTTGCTATTGTGTTGCTTGAGTCCTTTATATAGTCTGATTATTAATTCCTATTCAGTGGAATAGTTTACATTTTTTTCCATTTTGTAGGTTGTCTCTACATTGTCGATTATTTCTTTTGCTGTGCAGAAGCTTCTTAGTGTAATATAATCTCATTCATCCATTTTTGCTGTGGTTGCCTGTGTTTTTGAGGTCTTACTCAGGAATTCCTTTCCCAGACCAATGTCCTAAAGCATTTCCCCAATGTTTTCTTCTAGCAGTTGCATAGTTTCAGGTCCCACATTTGTGTTTAATCTGTTTTGATTTGGTTTTTGTATTTGGCTAGAGGGAGGGACCTAATTTTATTCTTTTGCATATGGATATCCAGTTTTGCCAGCACCATTTTTTGAATAGACTATCCTTTCCTCAATGTCTATTTTTGGTGCCTTTGTTGGAAATAAGTTGCCTGTTGCTGTGTCAATTTATTTTGGGGTTCCCTATTCTGTTCCTTTAGTGTGTGTGTCTATTTTTATGCCAGTACCATGCTGTTTTGGTTACTATAGTTTTGTAGTATAATTTGAAGTCAAGGACTATGATACCTCTAGCTTTGCTCATTTTATTCAGGCCTGCTTTGACTATTCTGGGTCTTTTGTGGTTCCATATAAATTTTAGGATTATTTTTTCTATTTCTGTGAAGAATATCATTAGTAATTTGATAGAGATTATATTGAATCTGTAGACTGCTTTGGGTAGTATGGACATTTTAACACATTCAGTCCTCCAATACATGGACATGGGGTAGCTGTCTATTTTTTGTGTGTTCTTTTTAAATTTTTAATCAATTTTTCATAGCTTTCATTGTAAAGATCTTTCACTTCTTTGGTTAAATTTATTCTTAGGCAATAATTTTGTAGCTATTGTAAATAGGTTTGCTTCCTTGGTTTATTTTTCAGATTGTTTACTGTTGGCATACACAAATGCTACTGAATTTGTATGTTGACTTTGTTTCCCACAACTTTACTGAATTTGTTTATCAGTTCTAACAGACTTTTTGGTAGAGTCTTTAGGTTTTTTTTTTTTTAAATATAAGGTCATATAATTTAAAAACAAGAATAATTTGCCTTCTTCCTTTCAAATGTGGATGCCCTTTATTTCTTTCTATTTTCTAATTGCTCTGGCTTGGACTTCTATAGCTATGTTGAATAAAAGTGGTAAAAGTGGGCATCCTTGTCTTATTCCATAACTTAAAGGGAAAGCATTCAGTTTTCCCCCATTTAGTATGATTTAGTTAGCCATGGGTTTGTTGTATATGGCCTGTATCATGTAGTCAGTATACTTTAATGCATTCAATTCTTACAATAACCTTATAAGGTAGGCACTGTTATTATTATTGTCTTCATTATCTATATGAGAGAAACTAAGGCACAGAGTGGTTAATTAACTTGCCAAGAATCCTCTGTTTATAAGGAGCAGAACTGAGATTAAAGGTCAGGCAGACAGTACACAGAGTTTGTTGTCATAATCACCAGGACAGTACTTACAACATAGTACATCGTACCATAAGTAATTGATTATTTTTTAAAATCCAGGTATGAGAAAATAAATGTATAAACTATAGTAGTAACAATGAGAACAGAAAAGAGGCTATGACTGCAATAGGTATTTTAGAGAAAGGAGCAACAGCATTTACTAAATCTCAGATTTGAGTGACAAGGACAGTGATTATACCAGTGATACTAAAAAAAATGTCTAAAGAGATCAAACATTTGGGAGGGGAAATAGTTTGGTTTCTGACATTCTCATATTAAGTTGATGGTAAGATGTCCAATTAGAGGAACTATTAAGTAAGTGAAATATGAGACTGAAATCAGATTTGAAGACAAATCCCTTCAGACTTTTTGTCCAGAGTCTGCAGGCCAGAGGGAGGTATGAAGAGAGAGGATAGAACCTAGAAAGAGCAAAGGCTTTCACCAGGTAGACATTTCCTCCTTTCTTTTCCCCATAATATTATTACTGAAATACAATTCAACCTTAGATTTAACTTTTTCCAGGCTAGGATATTTCCTTGCTTCCTCATGCTTTTCTCCACCAACATCAAATCATAATAGGATGCAGTCCATTCAGAAAAGAAACCAGTTAACAAATTACACCATCAAAGGGGGAAAATTTCCTGTGATTCCCCGATTGTGATCTAAATTAGGTTTATTATACATTTTATAAAATTCTGAACAGGTATTGAACTATTTTAAATTTCTTGAATTTATTGCTTTTATACAAAAACAAACTTACAAATGAAATATAAATAAAACTGCAAAACTAATAAATTTAAAATTAATTTTAATTATATTTGTTTTACTGAAAAAAGTCATTGTTTGGAATGTGACTGTGTACTACTGAAAAGTGCAGGTTTGTTTGAGTTGTACATGGCTGGATTTCTGTGTGCTATGAGGTGCTTTTATGTCTCCACCACTTAGATTACAGTGTGCCATGATGTATTTTTGTTCTCATGTGACATGAAGGCATCATTTATATATATTTATATGTATACATTTATATACAGTACTACTTTGTGACAATATAATCATAAACAAACATGTAAAAGCTGGCACTTAAATAATGCAATAGTATCGTCATGAGGTGATCACCTAGAATATCCAAAATCTATTTTCTTAATTTATTTTAGTTCAAACATGAAGTTTGAAACATACACACACAAAAATATTATAGAAAAGTCCTACCCTACCAAAACTCTAGTTTGAAAAATGTTAATTTGAAGGCAGGAGATAAATATACTGTCTTGTTGTGGCTTTATAAATTTGGACATTTTCCTAGGATGACTAAATTTCATCCTGCCTATGTGTTCATATAATGAACATGGGATTTAGGAGACATGAGATTTCAAACTGGCTGTGCCTGTAATCCCAGCACTTTGGGAGGCCGAGGTGAGTGGATCACGAGGTCAAGAGTTTGTGACCAGCCTGACCAACATGGTGAAACCCCATCTCTACTAAAAATACAAAAACTAGCCAGGCATGGTGGTGTGCACCTGTAATCCCAGCAACTCAGGAGGCTGAGGCAGGAGAATCCCTTGAACCAGGGAGGCAGAGGTTGCAATGAGTCGAGATTGTGAATAATGATTATATAATATATATATAAAATATATTCTTCCCTTAGAAGCTGAAGGAGTCTTAATTGTTTAAAGTATACAAATGCCAAGTCTGTGATTCCCTAATTTGAAAAAAAATATTTATTTTATATATATATTATATAATTATTTTATATATAATATATATAATACATATAATATATAATTATATAATAGAATAATGATTCTATTATAGAATCTCAAGGAAAGTGTTTTACCTCCCTGGACCTCATTTTTCTCGTGTATAAAATGGGAATTGGAGAGGAAGAAGCAGGATGAACCACATGATCTCTAATTAGGACTCCTTGTGATTTTCAAGTCAACCATACTTTTGAATTTCAGAATGGATGATATATATTTCACTATATATGTGTATGCACTTATATGCACTTCCTGATATAATGTTTACTTAACACCATGGATATTAGTTCATTTGCCAAGGAAGAGTGTTACTCAAAATTCATGATAAAGAATTTTTTTGCTACTGTTTTGGACCTGTAATAAGATATTGTTAACCTACATGTACTTCATAAAAACTTTCCCTATGTGCATTTTTTTTTTTTTTGAGACAGAGTCTTACCCTGTTGCCCAGGCCGGAGTGCAGTGGTGTAATCTCAACTCACTGACCTCGTGATCCACCCACCTCGGCCTCCCAAAGTGCTGAGATTACAGGCGTGAGCCACCACACCTGGCCTCCCTATGTGCATTTTCTAGAAAATGTATCTAACTTAATGATTATGAGTAGACAGTTCTGTTGAATTTTATTTATGCAATCACACGACCATTTCTTTACTATGAAACATATAAAATTGTACTGTAAGTGAAACATGTAGTTCCATTGTGTAATTATTTCATCATTACATATAATTTAATAAATATTTCTTTTCAAATGAGGGAATAACAGGCTTGGCATTTATATACTTTAAACACTTAAGACTCATTCAGCTTCTAAAGAATTTAGGTTAATTTACAAAACAGAAAGTGATTGACTTACATTATACTTTGAGTCTATAGAAAATGGGTAATTGGGCTGGGCGCAGTGGCTCACACCTGTAATCCCAGCACTTTGGGAGACTGAGGCGGGTGGATCACCTGAGGTCAGGAGTTTGAGACCAGCCTGACCAACATGGAGAAACACCGTCTCTACTAAAAATACAAAATTAGCTGGGCGTGGTGGCACATGCCTGTAATCCCAGCAACTAAGGAGGCTGAGGCAGGAGAATTGCTTGAACCCAGGAGGCAGAGGTTGCAGTGAGCAGAGATAGTGTATGCCTATTAGTGAATTCATCTTTATAATTTACAACTTAACCTCTTCAGGTTTATAAGAACAAGCCAGTTTGACCACTGGAGAAGAAAAAGGAGAGACAGACCAATAACCACAGTCTGTGAGGAGGCCTGCTCAGTAATGGTCTAATTTATGCTTAAAAATAGTGGAAGGCTTACATCCCTCAATCTCTCAGTCAATGACTTTAGTTCTTTGAAATTACTCCTTAATTAGGACAAATCCTGCATTTTATTGTGTTTGGATTTATCCGAGGGTTTTTTTGCATCTCTCTCTTATCCACAGTTTAGTTTAATATAACACAACCTGATAGCATCTTGTTATCATTTTGTCTTGATTTGCTTTGTGTCCTGTTACATAAAAGGGGTACTAATCTTTGGGAATTCACTCCTTATTAGAGTCAGTTGAGATTTGTAACTTGAGATGCAAGCTTGTATTTTTATTATAAAAAATTGGCTACAAGGGAATTCCTAGCATGATATGTTATCAGCATAAATTAGTTTTAATTGTAATGTATTTTTAAAATATGCTCACAGGAATGGTTTTTCTCCTACTTAGTTTTGTAGAAGATTGTTTTGTGTCTTCCCACTTCATTCCTAGTATGGATTCTAAATACATCACTTGCTTGATGGTAGGATAATTTTATAATTATATTGTTATTGGCAATTTAGAAAATGATTTCTATAGTTTCTTTGACATAAAGTGGATAACCAGAATGGTTGATTTTCATTTATCTTTGAAACCAATTATAATTTTAGTACTAACCAACAGTTGGCACTTAACTGGCCTGGTCTACAGATAACCAAGAAAAGATACTGCATTCATTGGTCTCCTCACTCTCTTCTACAACCAGAAGCTAGGCTGTAAATTGCCATTTTCTGTAAAAGTTGGTCCATTTGAATCCCTCTCCTAATTACTGAACACTACTGTTGTGATGGTTTTAACTTGATTATGTACAGTTGTTAGGCAAATACCAGTTAGGAGCTGTGAATGTTTTAGAAACATTTCCTCAGAATAATTGTGCTCAGTTTTTAAGGATAGGAACTGGAGGCTAGTCAGATATACATTTGATAAACAACCAATTACTCATCTCATGTTGTTCTTTATTGGGAGTATTTCTGTTTTTCTATGGTGGAATAAATACAGAGGATGGTTCACTTTGCTCTGTCTGGATGAGCAGCTGTGATCTCCAGGATTATTCTTTTTAAAATGAGATGAATGAATTTTCACCTTTAAGTAGGGTGCTTATATAATTTATAATTCAAACTAGAAAACTTTTGAGAACAAAAAAGGTTATTACTAACTGTTATGCTGGGACAACTGGCATGAACTGGGGATTTATGCCAGGCAAACTGTATTACATTGTCTGTCGCCTTGGGACAACATGGAGATTTGCCTCCCCACCACTTCTCCCAACCCTGCCCCTCTCCATCCACTCACACTCCAGCCTAAGAAAATGTTCTGTGAGACACATATAACTCAGGGGATCTTTGATCATACTGATGTGTGTTCCTCTGCAGGGATTACTTTAAAAATAAATATCCCCTACTCATCTATCTTCAAATCAATCAAAATAAGGTTTTTCATTATGTTTCCATGTCTCCCTTCTCTGCTGTTGTATCTCTTTAACAGTTAGACTCTCAGACAAAACATAAGATACCATGCTCTTTCTAAAATGTAAATCAAATCATATCACTCTACTATGTAACACACTTCAATGCGTTTCCATTACTATGGACTTTGAGATCTGGCCCCTGCCTCAAATACCAGCATTCTCTACTTCCCTCCTTTTGCCAGTCAAGAATCTCTTTCTGTTCACAAAGTAGCATTCCAAAGACATAGAAATATTCATATTGTTATATCCGAGATAGTAGGAAATGTACCTACACATAAAAAATTGCCCCATCATCTAGCATAGTATCTGATGTATAATTGGCATTTAATAAATGTTAAATAAAGGAATGAATGAAGAGTTAAATGCCCTGAGAGAAATTTTATTTAAGGCAATCTATTTAAAATATGAATGAGTATATAGCAGCCATTATCCTCTTGATCTGCTTAGTTAAGAGTTTAGTATATTGTTCGGGTTTTTTTTTTTTTTTTTTTTTTTAGGCAAAGCATAGAGATATTGCTTTATAACATAACATTTCCCCACTGTCTTAAGGACCTTAGTATGCTTAAGGGAAGTTAATGTATTAATAATAGGAGGCCATTTCCTAGGGCCTAATTAGCCATATTTCAATCTTTGTAATTCTGTATGAGAAAAATATCCTCACAGAATTCAAGTATCTGTGGCATACATTTTTGCCTCTTATATATCTAGGGTGAAAAGCTAACCTTGTAAATATGCATTCCAGATGGCTTTCATCAGATAAATCTAGTGAATAGGAGACCCACTGATAAAAATGGAAGTTATAAAAAATTAATAAGTAAAGAAAATGGATGTTGAAATAAAGACCTGGGATCATCATCACGGATCTCACAATGATGCTTTACATTATAGCATGCAAAACACTTTTACGGACATTTTCTTCATTTAATCCTTGGAATTGTGGGGAGAGACTCTGTAAAGTAGATAAGGCAAGGTAGTTGTTGTTGTCCATATTTCACATATGATGAAACTAGCTTTTGATATTTTGTTCATTTATTTCAGCCAGGGTTATTAGGCTTCACTTATTTACGAGACTTCAGAGTGAATAATGATCATGTTATAGGGTACCTCAAGAAATTAATGATATCTAAGGAATCACAGTCCTTAGCATAACTTTGGTTTATTAAAAATGTGCTGATCAGACATTCCAGGGAGTGGCGCCCAAGATGGCCAAATAGGAACAGCTCCAGCATCCAGCTCACAGTGTAAGCGATACAAAAGACAGGTGATTTCTGCATTTTCAAAGGAGGTACCGGGTTCGTCTCACTGGGGCGTGTCAGAGAGTTGATGCTGGTCCACGGGTGCAGCCCGACCAGCGAGAGCTGAAGCAAGGTGAGGCATCACCTCACCTGGGAAGTGCAACGGGGAAGGGAATTCCTTTTCCTAGCCAAAGGAAATTGAGACACACAACACCTGGAAAATAGGGTAGCTCCCACCCTAATACTGTGCTTTACTAAGGGTCTTAGCAAATGGCACACCAGGAGATTATATCCCACACCTGGCCCAGAGGGTCCCATGCCCAGGGAGCCTCCCTCATTGCTAGCACAGCAGTCAGAGATCTAGCTGCAAGGCAGCAGCGAGGCTGGGGGAGGGGTGCCCGCCACTGCTGAGGCTTAAGTAGATAAACAAAGCCACCAGGAAGCTCGAATTGGGTGGAGCCCACCACAGCTCAAGGAGGCCTGCCTGCCTCTGTAGATTCCACCTCTGGGGACAGGGCATAGCTAAACAAAAAGCAGTAGAAACCTCTGCAGATGTAAAAGTCCCTGTCTGACAGCTTTGAAGACAGCAGTGGTTCTCCCAGCATGGAGGTTGAGATCTGAGAATGCACAGACCGCCTGTTCAAGTGGGTTCCTGACCCATGAGTAGCCTAACCGGGAGACATCCCCCACTAGATGCAGACCAACACCTCACACCTCACACGGCTGGGTACACCCTGAGACGAAGCTTCCAGAGCAAGAATCGGACAGTAACACTCGCTGTTCAGCAATATTCTATCTTCTGCAGTCTCCGCTGCTGATATGAAGGCAAACAGGGTCTGGAGTGAACCTCAAGAAAACTCCAACAGACCGGCAGCTGAGGGTCCTGTCTGTTGGAAGGAAAACTAACAAACAGAAAGGACACCCACACCAAAACCCTGTCAGTATGTCACCATCATCAAAGACCAAAGGCAGATAAAACCACAAAGATGGGGAAAAAGCAGTGCAGAAAAGCTGGAAATTCAAAAATTCAGAGCGCATCTCCCCCTCCAAAGGAATACAGCTCATCACCAGCAACGGAACAAGCTGGACTGAGAATGACTTTGATGAGTTGAGAGAAGAAGGCTTCAGTTCATCAAACTTCTCAGAGCTAAAGGAGGAACTACATAACCAGCGCAAAGAAACTAAAAACATTGAAAAAAGAATGGATGAATGGATAACTAGAATAATCAATGCAGAGAAGACCATAAAAGAACTGACAGAGATGAAAACCATGACATGACAACTATGTGACAAATGCACAAGCTTCAGTAACCGACTCGATCAACTGGAAGAAAGAATATGAGTGATTGAAGGTCAAATGAATGAAATGAAGCAAGAAGAGAAATGTAGAGAAAAGAGTAAAAAGAAATGAACAAAACCTCCAAGAAATATGGGATTATGTGAAAAGACCAAATCTACGTCTGATTGGTGTGCCTGAAAGTGACAGGAAAAATGGAACCAAGTTGGAAAACACTCTGCAGGATATCATCCAGGAGAACTCCCCCAATCTAGTAAGGCAGGCCAACAATCAAATTCGGGAAATACAGAGAACGCCACAAAGATACTCCTCGAGAAGCGCAACTCCAAGACACATAATTGTCAGATTCACCAAAGTTGAAATGAAGGAGAAAATGTTAAGGCCAGCCAGAGAGAAAGGTCAGGTTACCCACAAAGGGAAGCCCATCAGACTAACAGCAGATCTCTTACCAGAAACTCTCCAAGCCAGAAGAGAGTGGGGACCAATATTCAGCATTCTTAAAGAAAAGAATTTTAAACCCAGAATTTCATATCCATTCAAACTAAGTTTCATAAGTGAAGGAGAAATAAAATCCTTTACAGACAAGCAAATGCTTAGAGATTTTGCCACCACCAGGCCTGCCTTACAAGAGATCCTGGAGGGGGCGGAGCAAGATGGCCGAATAGGAACAGCTCCAGTCTCCAGCTCCCAGCGCAAGCGACACAGAAAAGAGGTGATTTCTACATTTTCAACTAAAGTACTGGGTTCATCTCACTAGGGAGTGCCGGACAATCGGTGCTGGTCAGCTGTTGCAGCCGACCAGTGAGAGCTGAAGCAGGGCGAGGCATTGCCTCACCTGGGAAGCGCAAGGGGGAAGGGAATCCGTTTTCCTAGCCAGGGGAACTGAGACACACAACACCTGGAAAATCGGGTAACTCCCACCCTAATACTGCACTTTAAGCAAACTGAGCACACCAGGAGATTTTACACCACATCTGGCCGGGAGGGTCCCATGCCCACGGAACCTTTCTCATTGCTAGCACAGCAGTCTGCCATCTAAAGACAAGGCAGCAGGGAGGCTGGGGGAGGGGCGCCCGCCATTGCTGAGGCATAAGTAGGTAAACAAAGCCCTGGGAAGATAGAACTGGGTGGAGCTCACAGCAGCTCAAGGAG
>NW_012109075.1:1366776-1368279 GCF_000951045.1 Mandrillus leucophaeus
ATTCAATGCCATCCCCATCAAGCTACCAATGAGTTTCTTCACAGAATTGGAAAAAACTACTTTAAAGTTCATATGGAACCAAAAAAGAGCCCACAGTTCCAAGACAATCCTAAGTCAAAAGAACAAAGCTGGAGGCATCACACTACCTGAGTTCCAACTTTGCTACAAGGCTACAGTAACCAAAACAGCATGGTACTGGTACCAAAACAGAGATATAGACCAATGGAACAGAACAGAGCCCTCAGAAATAATACTAAACGTCTACAGCCATCTGATCTTTGATAAACCTGAGAAAAACATTAAATGGGGAAAGGATTCCCTATCTAATAAATGGTGCTGGGAAAATTGGCTAGCCATAAGTAGAAAGCTGAAACTGGATCCTTTCCTTACTCCTTATACGAAAATTTTTCAAGATGGATTGGAGACTTAAATGTTAGACCTAAAACCATAAAAACCCTAGAAGAAACCTAGGTAATACCATTCAGGACATAGGCATAGGCAAGGACTCCATGTCTCAAATACCAAAAGCAACGGCAACAAAAGCCAAAATTGACAAATGGGATCTCATTAAACTAAAGAGCTTCTGCACAGCAAAAGAAACTACCATCAGAGTGAACCGGCAACCTACAGAATGGGACAAAATTTTTGCAATCTACTCATCTGACAAAGGGCTAATATCCAGAACCTACAAAGAACTCAAACAAATTTATGAGAGAAAAACAACCGCATCAAAAAGTGGGCAAAGGATATGAACAGACATTTCTCAAAAGAAGACATGCATACAGCCAACAGGCAAATGAAAAAATGCTCATCATCACTGGCCATCAGAGAAATGCAAAAAGCAGCTTGGACATTAGAAGCAAGATTGAGTAAACTATGTCGTATTTCTCTTACTGTCATAATTTTGTAAAGATGGTTTCCCTAGTTAAGAGAAATTTTCCATGATTCTGGTGATCCCATGAAGACCTCAAATCAATAAATATTTTTGAGTGTAAAAAAATATATATTACTATGCTAGGCACTTTGACATATCTCTTATTTAATTTACACAGCTACACTCTGAGGGCATTATCAACCTCCCTATTTCATAAATGAGGAAACTGAGGCACAGATAATTAAAATGACCTATCAATCAAAGGTCTTTAACAAGTCATTGAATATTTTTGTTCTTTCCTACAAAGTGAGTATAACCAGCTTCACAGTTGATAATTTTAGCATTGAGATGATGTTTGTGAAATGGCTTTGGATACTCTGAACTGTCATGAGAAATTTGTTTGTTGTCTAGTTTTACCAGTAGTGCTGGATTGCCTAATGGACAGGCTAATCATGTATTTATGGCATTATCAATGCAGCATATCTATAAGTCTTGGTGAATCTTTTTAAAGCATAAAATTAGCCATTAGGAAAGGATCTTTTTGGATTTGCTAAAACTTATTTTATATTTTAGAGTTGTGTTTACTTTGAATTACCTGTTTGGGCATATGATCTTTTCAGAACTGAAGG
>NW_012109075.1:1368924-1422514 GCF_000951045.1 Mandrillus leucophaeus
CTATCTGTCACTGATGGACATTTGGGTTGATTCCAAGTCTTTGCTATTGTGAATAGTGCTGCAATAAACATACATGTGCATGTGTCTTTATAGCAGCATAATTTATAATCCTTTGGGTATATCCCCAGTAATGGGATGGCTGGGTCATATGGTCTTCTCATATTCTTAGAGAATCAATCACCCTTCTTTGAGAGTCAACTGGGATTACATTAGTTTAGGCCCTCATTATCTCTTACTTGGGCCATTGTAGCAGCCAAGTAACTACTGTCCCATCTTCAGTCTTTCTCTTCTTCTAACCTATTTAATTGCTACTTACAAATTTACCTTGCCAAAACTCTCCGTCTTTCATCAGGAACCTGTAAAGGATCTCTGTTGTTTACCATATCAAGACCAAACCCCTCTGTGGCGTTTTCAAGATCTTCAAATACTGACTTCTATCCACCTATTTAGTCTCTTTTTCACTGTGTCCCTGCTTCTGTTCTGCTTAACCTGATTTTCTCATTGTTTTCTACACAAGCTATGCTCATTCCTACATCCAAGATTTTGCTCTTGATATTGCATGTGGTGTTTTTTCTCCTTTTTTCCATGTATCCAAATTTTCGCCAACCACCAACATTCAGCTCAAGCTCTGAATCCTCTGTGAAGTCCTCTCTACTACTTCAGGTGATGCTCAACTCTCCTTCCTCTGACTATCCTATTATAATTATGGCATATATTTTAGTAACTAATTGCCTTCTAATTATTTTATATATGTTGGTTTTACCTCTGTAACCAAACTGTAACTCCCCAGAAAGTATAGCAGAATACTACATAGTAAATACCAAATAAATCAATATTTTTATTGGTTTATTAGCCAAGTAGTATAAAGACTCTATGAATTTTAAATTACCTAAGGTGACTAGATGGAATTAGGAATAGTGATTTGGGTACTTTGTGTCTCTTTAAAATTCATAGGTATATATAGGCTTTATTCAAACACTCAAAGTTTGAAACTGGAAACCACTTCTCAAAACAGTCTGCCCCCTCTGAGGCTGAAAGGGTTCTCACACATATCCTCATGAAGACATCATAAAGAAAAAGAGATACTCTTAATTTTTTTAATTAAAAAAATATAAAGAAAAGAAGAAGAGATATTCTTAAACTCATTTTAGAGATGAGAGAGTAGAGGCTGAGAAGAGTATAATGAGGAAGAGATGCTTTATTTCATAAGAAAGAAAGGTGAGAAACAAAGACATTCCAGATGTCTAGAGCCCTGGAAAAGAGACATCATGTATCTTCAGTACATTCAGTGATATTTAAGTAGTACAATATGGCTGGAACCTCAAGTTGAATCAAGGCAGGTAAATGTAGGGAAATAAAAGATGTGATTTGAAAAAAAAATATCAGTGTGTCCAAAATTGAGCTCATCACATTTGTCATCCCCTTCCCAAATCTTTTTATCTTCCTTCTCAGTGATTGTTCCACCACCCACCCAGTTTTTTAAGTCAAACATTCAGATGTCATCCTTGACTTTCTCTTTTTGCTTCTCCACTCTATATAGCCAAATGCTAGGTTCTGCTAAGTATGCATCTAAATTAACCTGGGAAATTGTTAGAAATGAAAATTCTAAAGTTCAACACCAGCTACTAAATCAGAAGCCCTGGGGATGGTGCCCAGCTCTCTGTTTTATCAAGTCCTCCAGGGGAATTTTTTGCATGAGAAAGTTTGAAAGCCATTGTTGTAGGCAATGAGGAGTCATTGAGAGACTTGAAGCAGGAAAATGACCTAGTAGAATATGCATTTTAGAAAGGTCATTCTGGTATTTATATGGAAGATAGATTGTAAGTGAGCAAAATTAAAGGTAACAGAACTAGTTAGTGGAATACAAAATATAAGATAATAAAAGACATAGAGGAAAAGATAAATTTGTAAGATATTAAATAGCTAAAATTGATCAATTTATGTTACCATTCAGATGCACAGGGTAAAGAAGAGGGAGTGATAGGTGTCTGGTCTTGCACACTAAGTAAATATAATGATCAGGGTTTGAGGAAAAATCATCAATGCCCCTTCTTCCCTTCCGTCCTTCTTTTTAATAAAGTTGAGATGACTTTAGGGTAATCAGGTATCAATATTTTTTTAAACAGTTGTCTCCTTGAGTCTGGACTTTGGGAGAGAGGTCAGGCTTATCAATAAGGATTTTGGAGTCAACAATATACTAGCTGGTAATAGCTACTGTCTGAATGGATTAAATAACAAAAGACAAATCTTTTCCTCTATGTCTTTTATGTTATTTAACCCATTCAGACAATAGCTATTACCAGCTAGTATACTGTTGATTCCAAAATCCTTATCTACAGGCCTGATCTCTCTCCCAAGGAAGGAAGCATTTCAGGGTGAGAAGAGAACCAAGGATGAAGCCCTTGATAAGACCAATACTTAAGGGAGGTCTCCAGGGAATCCTGAGTAATGGTTAAAGATTAAGGGAGAGAACCAGAAAATTGATATCATGCTGGTAGAGGAGGATAGAATTTCAATGAGACTAATAGTGTTGAATGCCATAGATAGGTCAAGTAAGATAACTAATTAGTTATATTAGTTAGTACATGGGTTCCAAACCCCTGGGCCATGGACCAGTGTCAGAACCAGGCCACACAACAGGAGGTGAGTGACAGGTGAGTGAGCGAAGCTTCATCTGTATTTACAGCTGCTCCCCATCACTCACATTACTGCCTGAACTCTGCCTCCTGTCAGATCAGCAGCAGCATTAGGTTTTCATAGCAGCACAAACCCTATTGTGAACTGTGCATGTGAGGGATCTAGGTTGCATGCTCCTTATGAGAATCTAATGCCTGATGATCTGTCACTGTCTCCCATCACCCCCAGATGGGGCCATCTAATTGCAGGAAAATAAGCTCAGGGATTCCACTGATTCTACATTATGGTGGGTTGTATAATTATTTCATTATATATTATAATGTAATAATAATAGAAATAAAGTGCATAAAAAATGTAATACATTTGAGTCATTCTGAAACCTGCCACCTCCCCAGTCCATAGAAAAATTGGCTTCCATGAAACCAGTACCTCATGCCAAAAAGGTTGGGGTCGCTGAGTTGGGGATCACTGTCTTTAGCAATTACAACTTCAAGGAAGTTTTGAGAGCAAAAGGTGGCAGTACATTAAGGAGTAAATAGGAATAAATAAATGGAATTTTTAGCTATTACTAGTTTATGAAAGGAAGGAAAGAAAGAGGGAGTGACAGCTAGATTGAGACAAAACATCAATGGGATTTTCTTTTATTGACTAAGAGAACTGTGTATGTTTACAATCTGAAAGAAACAGTGAATTGGGAAGAAAAATTTGAGGATACATAGAGAAATGGAGAACTTGATGGAATAAGGTCTCAAAGAATAAGTGAGGAGATAAGATCAACAGCAGAGTAGGAGGTATTAGCTTTAAATATTGTATTTTTATTGTCTCTTAATGCATTGGCCTCTCCCAACTAAATTGGGAACCCCTCAAATGAATAGACACAGCCTTTTTCAGTCCCCAGTTTAGGGTTCAATAAATATTTGCTGAATGAATGAAGATCATTTCTTGATTTACTTTGATGCTTCTTCTCTCCCCGACTTACTCTTTTTCCCCCCCAATTTTCCATCCTTAGCTCTTTTCTCTTGTCATTGTATTCAGTTGCTCCAGGAGATCTCATAAATGCCTAAAGTTTCTTCTTCTGAGACAGGAGAGGTTGAGATGTGACTAGACCTTTTATACTCAGAGTAATGCTGAATCATTAATTATACCGTCCCTGGCTTCCTGTTTGCCTTTCCATGGAGCCACAGTAAGTAGAATCGGATTGGATTTGAGGATTGTATTCCAACATACTGCAGACATTTGATATACAACCTTTTATTTTTTTATTTTTATTTTTTGGCAGGCCCCTTCTTAACTCTACAACCTCAGAAACTTTCCATTTTTGTACCTGCTCAATTCTTCCAGTAGAAAGTAACTCTTGATGCATAGCTTATTGGACTGGGAAGGACATTAGAGTTTTTTGATGATGATTCCAAATGCAACAGAGTAGCTTGCCTGTTTCAATAGATTTTTCTTTGTTTTGACTTTGTTGACCTATCATTTGGTGAATCATATAAGCAGCTTCACAATAAAAGAGGGTATATTATACACAGGTTGAAGCAGGATAAGTATTTTTGTCCTAAGAGAAAAATCTGATCTAAAGATATATTTGAATTTTTTTGTGTGTATATGTAATTAGGAATGACCATTTGAAGTAGAAGCAGAGATGTCTAAGAGCCCAACTTTCAAAGTAATAATTTGCTATATTTATTTCAAAGTAAGGCTCTATGTCTAATTTTAGGAAAGGCCTTGGAAATGAACCAACATGCTTTAGGAAGATTCAGATGTTTAGTTTTAAACCTTTCCATACATGTTTTAAAACATTCTAATAGTTATCTGTGAAAGAAATGCATTTTAAATATAAGAAAAAAAGGTTATTTCCTTTTCAGTGCCTTTCTACAGCAACTGGAAGTTAAATTAGAATGCCAGCTGTTATAAGGAGCATGTTAATCTTCCTCTAGGGCAAGACTGTTCTAATCTTCTCCTGTTTTCTCTACAGTGCCCAACACAGTGCAGAGAAACTAGTGGAAACTTAGTCCATACTTGTTGACTTGAAAGTTTACAGAAACATTTTGTCCTCTACAACCTCCTTCAGACTATCCCTGTCGACCCTATATTTAGAAAATGGGTTCTTGTCTAAGTCTGGAGACAAGGTTATATCTGTGGAACAGATGCTCATTATAGTTCACATGCATATTGAACAAAAATTCAGAAAAGCAATGAGGTGAATTTTATAATCTTCAGAAATCCCCTTGAAAGGGCCACAAGAGTAGGAAGCTGGTGCACATCATCCTCATAATTTGTCTGCTCTCTAATTGGCACCACCAATGTTTTGGGTTCCAATTCATTGACCCATTTTTTTATTCCTCTGCTTTTTCAAAATATATATATATATAAACTTTATAAGACACTCTGTTACTATTTACTAATGCCATTTGACTGGTTACTTTTTGTACTTGTTCTTATAAGCAGTGTATAGGTCAAAATCAATGTAAATATTACCTATACCTCTCAAGCGGTCTCTCCCCTTACCATCCCTATCCTTCTTAGAGGTCACTTCCTTAATACTCCAAACATATGATTTTCTCTATCATAGAACTGATCACCTTATATTGTAATTGCCGATTATGTTTGTCTGTGTCCCCCATATTGAACCACAGGCAGAAACTATCTTCCATTTTTGTGTCTCCCGTACCTGACACAAAGTCTGGCATATAATAAAATATTCAATATACATTTGTTGGATGAATGAATGTATGATGCTCCAATATAGCCAAATGTGTCAGTCTACTTTTAAGGCCTTCGTTAATCTGACGCTATTTTAATTTTTCAACTTCATTTATTTATGAGCACCTATTATGTTCCAAGCACTATAGATATAATGGTAAATAAAAATAGAAATTATCCCTACCTTTATAGAACTAATAGTTCAATGGAGGAGGCAAACATATTATCACACAAATAAGTATAAAATTACAGCTGTGGTGTCTTGAAGAAGAGGTAAATAATACTGTAAAGGCTAATAATGGGGCAGAGTGGGAAGTTTTCCTAATCTAGGAGGAAGTGATACTTAATCTGAGATCTGAAAGATAGTTAGCATTAGTTAAGTAGAAAGCAAAAGAAAATATTCTAGGAAGTGAGAACAGTGCTCTGTGCGGTGGGATCAGAGGCAGCAGAAGGGAGAGATGAGGCTGGAGAAGTAAGCAGGTGCTAAATCATGTATTACCTTACAAACCATGTTAATGAGCTCTTGTCTTCATTCTAAAAGCAACAGAAAACATATCCTACAACATTCTTGGTCTTTCTATTCTTTTTCAAAACCACAAATCTGAGTCTTTGTACTTCTAATCATACTGTCCTCTACTTGTATTATAGTCACCACCCTTTTCCACTGATTCAAATCTTTTTTTTTTTGTTTTGTTCAGGTATAGTTCAAGTCTTATGTCCTTCAAGATGACTCCTTTATTAGTTCAGTCTAGACAGAATAACCTTTCATATTGTATAGCACAAATTTATACTGTTTATATCCTTATTGTGAGGGCTCTTATATCATCCTGCCTTATACTTTTATGGTGATTTCATACATGGCTTTTCACTCAAGAGACTGTAATATTTGTTTTCTGAATCCCTCTTAAAAATTCATAGCCCAGTACTTGATTCACACTGGATTCCCAAGATATACTGAGCCATGAAACTTGATATAAACCAAATCTTAGAATATATTAAGGGGAATACTTTGATCCTAATGCTCTTGGTGATGACACAAGAGCATCCATTTGAAAAACAAAAAATACAGTTATATTACCTGATTTTATTGGCTGCATCATAGCAATTACTTCATTAAGTTAATTCGTCTTTTCACTGCATTTATCAATCCACATTTTACTCATTCAATAAAAATGTACTGAATGTAGATTATGAAGCAGCCACTGTGTAAGTAGGGACTGGGAATTAAAAACTGAATACAATATGGTCTTGACTATTATGTTACTCTGTTTTGTGCTGCTATAACAGAATATCTGAGACTGGGCAATTCATAATGAACAGAAATGTATTGGCTCACAATTCTGGAGGCTGGAAAGTCTGATAATGAGGTACCACCAGGTTTGGTAATTCTGATTCCAAAATGGTGCCTTCAGTTCTGTGTCAGGGGAGGAGCAATTAATATTCACATGGCAAAAGGCAGAAGATCAAAGAGATAAAAAGAGGACACACTCATTCCTTTATAATGGCATTAATCTCACTCATGAGGGTGAAACCTTCATGGCCTAATCACATCCTGAAAGTCCCACACCTTCATATTGTTAAAATTGTAATTACATTCTAGTATGAGTTTTGGAGGGGCTGAACATTCAAACTATATCAATCATCACCGAGCTAAAAATATGGTGTCCAAAGCTATTAAAAATCACATTTCTATTGCCAAAAAGGTTATATGAGATTGGTTGACACTCAGGATCCTTAAGCGGAGTACAAATGATGTATTTCATTTTCACAGGAAATGTAGCCTCACCATAAGATTATGGATACAAAGTCTGGATATTATGGAATGTGCTCAGCATTAAAGTAATGCAATAAAAATAATTTTCTCTGTGCTTATTATAGTGTTTGATATTGAACCTTTAGGCACTGTACAGGTAATGCTCTGTGAAAAGCAGAGTTTTATAGGGTAACAATTCATCTATAGTTTTCAGCGAGGTTAGGTAAAATTTCTTCCAATTGTGAGGCAGTCCAGAGCTAGGACTCCCTTAGGTTAGTGATTTTCTTTATGAAGCCATTAAGAAGTTATGAAGGTATCTAGAGATAGAGATCATCAATCAGTGATTGATTATTAGCTTTTTTAAAAGAAAGACTTTGGCCAAGTATATGAAATTCTGACTATTTACCCTAATTCTTATGAAATCTTAGTGTAACTATTAATTTAAACTAATTAAATATTAAAACATTAATATAAATTCTTAATAATTTAGTTAACTCTTTGAGTTAACTAAAACCTGACTAAAATATTTGTCCTATTACAGGAGACACAAAAAACTACTTATTCTATTAATTAGCGTACATTTTCAAGTATCCTGAAGGTAACTAGCAAAGTTTAGGTGCTTGAAAAAGATAGTCACTTTCCTAATCTGCCATTTGAAGAAAAATGCTCCTAAAATTAAACTATTACTATGTTTTGTTCATGGGACATGTTACATCAGGGGATGTTTCCTGAAGGTTTCATAGAGAAGTAGTCAATACAACTTTCAAAAATGAAAACAAAATTTAAAAATAACCTAACTTTAATTTTGACTCCCTTTTAAAAATCTTCAGTTATTTCATATGAAGCAATACAGAGTTGCAAGGCATTATCACTGAATCATAAGGATCTTTCAGAAATTATACCACTCTGCTATGAAAGACTCGATTTCAAAATATTAATGATTACAAGCCAGAGCTTCTGTAAACGTACATCTCAACTTTGAATACTGGCAACACTTTCAGCGAGATAAGGATGACAAGAAAACATACTTTCCTAGCCTGTTTTCAAAGCACATATACATTTTTAAAAGGTCGGGGGGAAGGACATGGTAAGAATGTATTATTATAGCTTTTTACTGAATTAATTTATTTTAGATATCTTTTTGTTCATATCTTTTATGTCTCCATTATAGTAATTGTATTCTTAGATGATGAAAATAGGATGAAACAGAACCACTGAGAATATACACATTGTCTTTGTTCCTGAAGGACAGACGGTGACCCAAGTCATGGGCTGCTTTGGCTTTGATTGAAATTAAAATCTTGTACAGATTCCAGTTCTGAACATATGTCTCATACTCTATGTGCTCACATTAGGGTGCGTTAAAAATATTTTATGCTAACAGATTACAGTAGGTAACAATATGCCTTTGTTTCCTACAAAAGAATGAGTCAGTAAATTGTTCTACTTAGTGGTTAAAAGACTAGCTCAAGATGCAAATATATCCCAATAGCTCTAAATCCCACTGTAATTCTTCCTAATTTAAGGCATTTATGAACTCATAACAGAGGCTCAAGCTGTTCATATTTTTAGCTTATTTTATTTATCTTTCTCTTATTACCTATTCTAGTCTAAGCTTTGCAAATCTTGAAAATCCTAAAAATGTCAAAGGAGAGACTTCACCAATTAAAGTATGCTGCAACATAGTGGAGAGAATGGAACCATTGTGTGGTTTATATAGAACTGCATGATTTGTATGAGTTTTCTTTCCTTCCCATGACTTGTTGTAGCAACCAACTTCACATAGTCATGTGAAAATTAGAGGGCTCTCAGTTCTTTCAATTGGCTCTGTATTTCAAAGTACCGGTTGAACTAGGTAAACAGAATAGCATTTTTTTTCTTTCTTTTTTTTTTTTTTTTTAATAATTAGTGATTTGGTGAAACAGGTGGAAGATACAATTTTTGTTTCCAAATTCTTTCTAAGAATGACTACAATGCACAGTTTATTAAAGAGATTCAACAATGCCATTTCCCTGGTGCTTCTCTACCAAGTAAATGACATTTTGAAATAATATTTTTTTCTAAAGTATAAAAGACCCACCCAGCCATTATATAAAATGAGGAAACTCTTTTTGTTGTGTTAACATCTTGAATCTAGTCTCAGGGAAGCTGTTTTATGAGATTTACTGGTGTAATTTGGTTGCAGATGCTCATGATTTACAGAAAAGCTCATGGAAACAGACAGAATCTGTATAAAGAACCAAAATAAAAAGAAAAGCATTAGGTAGCTCACATGGGGCGGATGTCACATTCATCATGTTTTTGTCATTTTGGTTTAATGTTCATGTCTTGGGAAGTATTTGAGAGTCATGCTATGTGACCTTCAGATCCCTGTAGAAGGGTTCAGGTTCAAACCCCTGGAAGGCTCACATGAGATAAGGTTTGGGCTACTACCTTTCTCAGCCTGTGAAATTTGAGACTTTCCCCATATTTTCTCCTAACCAATTTATCCAAACCTCCACACCTCCAAACAGCCATTAAATTTCAAACTCCTACTACTCTCATTCTCTTTCTTCCCTCTTTTGTTAATGTAATAATTTACCAACTAATTTTTCTTTAGGAAATAAAAATGTATTGCTGCCTACTCTGATGTTTGCACAGTGTTTTAGAAGGCAAACTTCTTATAGATGGTATACAGCCTGGTGCTTCTCCCTTCCAAAGTGCCTTATACAGTGCTAGTTATAAAATTGATGTTCATCATTGGCTTATTAATTGATTGATCCTTGTGTCCTGTCCCTCAACTAGTCTTAGACATTGTGTTTAGAAGATGAATAGAGCAGGGAATTTTTCATGTGGCCTCATTGTTCCTCCAACCACAGAGATGTGAGCCCACCTAGTGATGAAGTACTAGAAAAAAGAGCAGACTGTCAGCTTCATCCTTGTCTGTCAGAGCATGAGACTGGATTAGATGACTTTGTGTAATTGATGTTAAGCACATTCTCATTTCCCATGTTAAGCCTTACAGATCAACTAGACTAGACTAGAGTAGTGCCACAGTATGTTCTCACCTCTTTTTCCAGCCCCTAGGTTACCTCATCACACCACCATGGATTAGACTGTTAGTATTTGTTGCTTTTATTAAAGATGATTGCTAATATGTAATTTATTATCATGAAAGGATGATGCTTTATTCTTCCTTGAAATTTTCTGTTCTCCCTCCCCTTTTTTCTATTCTGTTCGGGGACAGGAGAGATGAGACACATTTATTCCCAAAAAGGAGAGCAGATACAGTAGTTTGTAGGGATGGCAGGATCTCCTGAATTTACAATTCTATATTTTGCATATTTATATTCAAATGGTTCAACAAATATATAGGAAAGGATCCTACAGGACCCTACAGTTTCCAGAACTGATGATTTGTCATCTGAATAGGGTATTTTTCTTCATAGCTTGAGAGGAAGTTAAAGCAAGGCTCTTAGTATACATTCAATCTAAAATTCAAACAAAAGATTCTTCTGGTTTACAAAATGAAATAAATGCATATTAATATATTTCACCATACTTTTGCAAGATTTTATTTGCTACTACATAGATACCTAGGTTATATGCTATCCTAGCCAACAAAAGTTCTATGACCAAGTTTATGTATTTCCTATACAAGCAGGGTTTTGTATGTTTTGAAACGTTCTAAGACAGTAGTGTTTATTCTCACATATAGTTATATACATATATAGAGAGAGATTTGTTTTTGGTAAGTGATGTATGGTTCATGTAAGTATCTTTACAATGTATTATATTTAAGGTTTGATTTTGTAGACATGTTTAGTTTGATTTTTGGCATTTCAAAGTTTGTGAAAACCATTTTAGTTCAGAATAATAAAAAGTTAGGTAATGAAATTTATGTGCATTTTCATATGTCTGTACAGAACTTGATATAAATACTCAAATATTCTTCCGTTATTTAGGTTTAACTTATTTATTTATTTATTTATTTATTTATTATTATACTTTAAGTTCTAGGGTACATGTGCATAACGTGCAGGTTTGTTACATATGTATACTTGTGCCATGTTGGTGTGCTGCACCCATCAACTCGTCATTTACATCAGGTATAACTCCCAATGCAATCCCTCCCCCCTCCCCCCTCCCCATGATAGGCCCCGGTGTGTGATGTTCCCCTTAACTTTGACTTGATTTAGTAACATAAGCTTAACAGTGTTATAAATTTTGGTTCCTCTAGAGAAAGAAATACTTGAGACTACTAAGATTAAAAATCTTGCATTAACATCCTATAATTGTATGAAAATTTAATAAGCTTTAGAAAATATATTTGGAGGCTTTTATAACATAGTGTAGCATTTAGTTGGAACATGGAATGAAAGTTGAGTGAAACCTAGGTTTTAGATATACCTCTACCACTTACTTGCGATATGATTTTGGGAAAACTACATTTTTGTCTCTGAGCTTTAATGCCATTATCTATAAAATGCAGTGTTACAATAGATCATTGTAAGTTATAGACAATACCAAAATTTTTCTTATGGCCGATAGGAGGTTTATTTCCCAAATCTCTTTCTTTAGAAATACTTAGGTATGTCTACAAGCATATAGCTTAATATTTCAAACACAAAATTCATGTTTAACTTTATTAAATTTTTTCATAGCTTTAATGTTTGAGTACCTATGCTTCCAAACCAGTGAAATCAATTTTTCCAAACCTATGCCTCCAAACCAGTCAAAATAACTTCTATATATTGAAGTTGTTGAAAGCATATGTAAAATTCAGGATAAACTACATGAAAAATGCTATAGATTAGGTATTCTTTAAAAATTATATACATCTAACAATTATTTATTGGAGACACTACTATGTTCTAGGCATTCTCATAGAAGCAAGTGATACAAAAGTGACAGATAACATCTCTGCTCTTACAAAGATTATACTCTTTTGGGGGACAGAAAGTGAAGAAGAAAACAAAACATAAAATTATCAGCTAGTGGTAAATGTCACCCAGATGAACAACATATGTGATGTGGTAGAAATTGATGAGATGGAATGGACCAGGTAGTAAGGGAAAGCAGAGATCTGAATGCCATGAAGGAGTCAACCACATGAAGATGAGTGGGAAAAAAACTCCAGGCTGGTATTATGTGAAGGCCCAAAGCAAAAATGAACTCAGCATATTTAAGGAATTGAAAGATTAGTGAGGCTAAAGCTTAGTGGGAGAAGTAGAGAATGGTAGGAAATAAGGTCAGAAAGGTAGACTGGGTCCAATCTGGCTTTGATTTATAGATAGATAGGTAGACAGGTAGGTAGATAGATAGATAGATAGATAGATAGATAGATAGATAGATGGATAGATAGATAGTGTGGGGGGTTTGGAAAATATATTTTAAGCAAATAATATAGATTTGGGGTATGCTTAAGATTTAGAGTCAACAGCACCTGTTAATGAGGTGAATATGAACAGTAAAGGAAAGAGAAATTGGAAAAACCCCTAGCGGTTTGGTTTGAGCACCTGGTTAAATGGAGGTGTCATTAATTAAGATAGTGGAAGACTTGAGGGAAAATCAAGTGTAGGGTACAAAGAAGCAAACATCAACAGCTCTATTTTGTCTTATTAAGTTTGATATAATAATTAGCCATCCATATAAAGATGTTAGGTGGGTAGTTACATAGAGAAGCCTGAGTTTCTGGGTAGAAGTCAAGGCAGTAGATCCATATATGGGAGTCATCAGTATATATATGTTATATAAAGTCATGAAGCAGAGGAAGAGAAGTTAGCAAATAGAAGTATTAGTTGGTGAGGTAGGAAAAAATTAAAGAGAGACTATGGGAGGAAGAGACACCAAGAGAAAGAGAGCATAAAGTGGGAGGGATTAGTAAGCTATGCCAGATGTTACTGAGAAGATAATGAGGATGAGAACTGAGAAATGGCTATCAGATTTGGCAAAGTGGAGACTGTTGAGTGGTGGTAAAGGAAGCCTAAGTAATGTTGATTGGGAAGAGGATATAGAGTGAGGAAATGATATTTCTTCACACTATTTCCCCTGCTGGGATAGGCTTGGTATTTATAGGCCAGTAGAGAATTGGAAGATATACTCAAAGTACTTAAAGAAAAAAATAAATCAGCCGAGAATACTATATCCAGCAAAGTAAGTCATCCTTCAGAAACGAAGGAAGAATAAAAACACCCGAGAGAAGCAAAGACTGAGAAAATTAACCACCACAATACCGGCTTTACAAGAAATGCTTAAGGGATTCATACATCTGGAAGTGAAAGGATGACATCTACCATTGTGAAAACATGTGAAAGTATAAAACCCACTAGTATAGATAATTCCATAATCACACTCAGAATACTCCAGTGCTCTAATGTTGCTATATAAATATTTCAGTCCTCTAGTGTGAAAGTTTACAGTTACAAGGGTCAAAAGCATCAACAGCTACAATTAGTGGCTAAGGTAGACACAAATATAAAGTTATAAATTAAGGCAATAAAATACAAATTATATGGGAGGAGGGAAAATCTAGAGCATTTTTATGCAACCAAAGTTAAGTTGTTATCAGCTTAAAACAGTCTATTAATTATAAGATTCATTATGTTAGTTCCATGGTAACCACAAAGAAATCATAGCAGATGCAGAAATAATAAAGAGAAAGAAAACAAAGCTTAATACCACAGAAAACCACCAAACCATAAAGGTAAACAAGAGAGGAAGAAAGCAAATGATCTATAAAACAACCAGAAAATAATAAACAAACTGGCAGAAGTAAGTTCATACCTATCAATAATAACCTTGAATGTAAATAGATTAAATTCCTTAATGAAAGATATAGAGTGGATGAATACATTAAAGAAAACCACAAAACGCCACTATGTGCTGCCTACAAAGGGCTCACCTCACTATGAAAGACAAACATAGACTGAAAGTGAAAGAATGGAAAATAATATTCCATGCAAATGGAAACCAAAAGTAAGCAGGAATAGCCATACTCATATCAGATAAAATAGACTATAAGTCAAAAACAGTAAAAAGAGACCAAAAGATTATTATATAATGATAAAGGGATCAATTCAACAAGATGATATAACAATTGTAAATATATATACACCCAACACCAGAGCACCCAAATATGTAAAGAAAATATTATTAGATCTAAAGGGAAAGATAGACTGCAAAACAATAATAGTGGGGGACTTCAACACCCCACTTTCAACAATGGAAAGAAAGTCAACAAAGAAACATTGAACTTAAACTATACCATAGACCAAATGTATCTAACAAACATTTACAGAACATTCAATGAACAACTGCAGAATACACATTCTTCTCAATTGCACATGGAACATTCTCCAGGATAGATCATGTGTTAGGCCACAAAATAAATATTAACAAATTTAGGAAGAAAAGAGCATATCAAGTATCTTTTCTTATCCAAATGCTATAAAACTAGAAATCAATAACAAGAAAAACTTTGGCAATCTTACAAATACATGGAAATTAAACAACATAGTCCTAAGTAACCAGTGAGTCAATGAAGAAATTAAAAAGGAAACTTAAAAATTCATTGGGACAAATGACAATAGAAAAACACATCATACAAAAACCTGTGGGACACAACAAAAGCAGTTCTAAGAGGGAAGTTCATAGTAATAAATGCCTACATCAAAAAAGAAGAAGTATCTGACTCCAATATTTATTATAGCACTATTTTCAATAGCCAAGATACAGAATCAACCCACATGTCCAACACAGATAAGTGATAAGAAAAATGTAGTGTATATATACACAATGGAATACTATTCAGCCATAAAAAAAGAATGAAATCCTGTCATTTACAGCAACTTAGTTGGTCCTGGGGGACACTATGTTAAGTGAAGTCAGCCAGACCCAGAAAGACCCATACCATTACCATCTTACTCACATGCGGAATCTAAAAATAAAAAGTTGATATCATAGAAGAGTAGAGTAGAACAATAGTAATAAGAGAAGCAGAGACTGAGGCATAGGTGGGAGAAAGAAGGAAGGATGGGGCGAAGTTGGTCAATGCATACTAAATTAGAAGGAAGAAGTTCTGGTGTACTATTGCACAGTAGGGTGACAATGCTTATCAGTAAGGCATACTGTAAAGAATTATAAACACATGATGTGATGAATATGCTAAGACTATGATTTGATTCTTATACAACATTTATGCATCTAAACATTGGTTTGTACTTCATAATTATGTACAATTGCAATATGTCAATAAAAAATAAAAATTATTCTGATAAAGAAAAATATATTTGGAATTTAGCAGTTTCTTCTAATTGAGTTTGATTTTTGTTAAATTCAAGGAAAATTACTGAAAGTAACGCTTTTATTCAAAATAGAATATGGAATGTTATCCTATTTTTTAAAATTATTTTTCTTTCCAATTTTCTATCTATATCTGTACATAGATAGCTGGAATGATGTTTAATACATGTTAAAAATGAATATTTATTTCAGTGTGGTAAGATTCTATATTATAGTACATGTAATTTATTTTTTGTGCTTGTCTATATTTTATGAATTTCTGTCATATGAACATATTGTTTTTATAAAATATCAAATTCATTATTTTAGAACATTGTTGTAATGTCAGTAACATGGTTTTTTTTTCCCTTTATGGTAAACAGAATAATGTCCCCCTTAAAAATATTCACATTATAATCACTGGACCATATCAGTACATAATGTTATATGGAAATGGGAGGATTAAGGTTATTAATTAGCTGACCTTAAGATAGGGTGATTATCCTGTACTATCCAGGTGGGCTCAGTGTAATCAGAAAGGTCCGTATAAGAAGAAGAGGGAGGCAGAAATGACAGAATTAGAGAGATGACAGAAGGAAAGGGAGTCAGTTCAGCTCTACTGGCTTTGAAGATGGAGCCGTGGGACCATGAGCCATGGAATGTAGGTAACTTCTAGAAGCTGGAAAAGGCAAAGGAATGGCCTAGAGCCTCCAGAAGGAATGCAACCTTGCTTACAATTTCATTTTTAGCTTATCAGGACTCATGTTGGAATTCTAATCTATAGAACTGTAAGAATACATTTTTGTTATTTTAAGTCATTACGTTTGTGGTAATTTGTTAAGTAGCCATAGGAAATGAATACACTCACTTCCACTTACTATTATCTAATTTATTCTCTACTCAGCAGCCACAGCAAACTTTATAAACCTACATTGTCCAGTATAATAGCCATTAGCCACATGTGCTAAATGAGCACATAAAATGTGGCTGGTCTGAAATGAGATGTGCTGTATATGTAAAATACACACTGGATTTTGAAGACTTAGTATGATAAATGTAAAATAGCTCATTAATAATTTTTAATATTGACTTCATGCCAAAGTGATAATATTTGGGCTATGTTTGGTTAAATAAAATACAATACTAAAATTTATTTTCCCTGTTTCATGTTACTTTTTAAATATTTGGCTACAGGAAAGTTTAAAACTACTTATAGGGCTTGCATTGTATTTCTATTACACAGTGCTGATATAGAAGGTAAATAAGACACTATCATTTTCTTTTTCTTTTTTTTTTTTTTTTGAGACAGAGTCTAGCTGTGTCACCTAGGCTGGAGTGCAGTGGCACGATCTCGGCTCGCTGCAACCGCCACCTCCCGGATTCAAGCGATTCGTCTGCCTCAGCCTCCTGAGTAGCTGGGACTATAGGTGCCCGCCACCATACCCAACTAATTTTTGTATTTTTAGTAGATACAGGGTTCATCATATAGGCCTGGCTGATCTCAAACTCCTGACCTTGTGATCTGCCTGCCTCAGCCTCCCAAAATGTTGGGATTACAGACATGAGCCACTGTGCCGGGCCAACACTATCATTTTCTTATTAAAGGACTTCAATGGTCTTCCCGCTGTACATGCAATATACTACAAATTCCTTAACTTGAACTTGTAAGATCTTGCATCATCTGGCTTCTGGTACCTGTTTAGCTTCATCTTTTACCTCTCATACTCCATTCTAATGGGCAAAGCTTGTTTCTGCACAGGGCCTTTCCATGTTTTTTTCAGCAGACCCAGGAAGCTCTTCATCTCACTATTCATTTGATTGAAAAGTTCTCATCCTTCCTTCTCTGCTCAAGTGTCACTCAGGTATACTTTCTCTGGAATCCCAATGTAGGTACATTTTGCTGCCTCATTCATAGCATGCTGTTATTTTTGTTAATGGCACTTTTCATAACATGTAATGATAAAGTTTTTGTTTATTTCTAAAATTCTCTTTGAAAATTATAATCTCAGTGTATGCTTTATGTATTAGGCAAAGCACAGATGTTCAGTAAATGTTAAATTAATGTAGTATAATCAAATAAGATAATGTTTATGTAAACACATTATAAGCTATAATTTACTGTACAGATGTAGTAATAGTAATATTCATAGAAGGAGGAGGAAGATGAGAGGGAGGAAGAAGATAAGACATTAGTTTTAAAGTCTTTGCTTTGCATCAATTTTTTAATAGACTTTTTTCCAATGTCTTGAGTTACGTCTTTAAACATTTGGGAATAAGTAACACAGTAAGTAGCTATATTCCATTGCTTTAAAACAAAACATCTGTTTTCAAAGTCATATCCCAATTTCTTTTTAAAGGAAGTTTTCTAAATTGTTTGCTGGTGACTCGGGTTCCCAGTTGCCTTCTCTAAGGCATAATCTCTATATCCACAGTAGTGAACACAATGGGAATGGAGTGTGGGGGAGTAGGTGTTGGAGAAAGCAAAGCAAAACCAGCATTAGGATGGTTATAGTAATGGTTGTCATTTATTAGGAAGTCAGACTGTGCAAATATTTGTTACTGCTATACCTACTCTCTTAAATATGAGAGTAGCACTATTTGTGTTCTAGGTGAAGCTGTCCAGAGACATGTCTATTTGAGATTGGTAGTTTTTGCAACAGGAACATGAAATTATGTGTCCCTCAGTGTAATGCTCAACCGTCTTGCTATAAACAAGTATAATTGCTCTGTACTTTCTTTATATTTTTTTCTAATTAGAAATTTATTTTTCCCTGTCAAAGTCAGAGCTTAAGCACGGCATTTCTTAAATGACCTTAAAGTAAATTTTCCTACTTATGTGCCTTTTCTACAATCATTTCTGACTTAAAGTTAACCTTATATTTAGCATTTTAATAGCCCAAAAACCTTCCTTGTACTTAGTAGCACATTACAATCTGCATTTAAATAGGAATGTTATAAAAGAACAAAATTTAAAAATTACTTATGTTAGAAAAGTTGTTTTTCTAGGTTTTGTTTTTGTGTTTTCCTTATGGCATATCCTCTCTATATATTAGACAAAGATTAAAACATCTCTTTTTGAAGTTACTGGATTTATTATTGGGGAAAAGTTATCAAAACCAATCCTCTACCTTTAATAAAAATGCCTTAATGTGATATTTTAAAAATAATACCCAGGAAATGACGCTTTCAAAATTAAGATTGATCTACTCATTTCCAATTTGGAGAACCAGAGGCAAACTAAAACCTTTTTGGCTTATATTTGTTAATTATGGATAGATATGGATACGAATATAGGTATAGATATAGATATAATCAGACTTGAGGCAGCACTGAAAAATTGAAGTGTGCCATTATTATAAGATACCATTTAATAAGCCGCAATCAAAAAAATCTTATTACATGATTCCTGTATATGTGATACTATTTGCCTTAGATACATCTCTATCTTTTGCTGCTATTTCCCCATCCATTCATACACACATACTTATTGTATCAATGTCTCAACACCTGAAGCACTCCTGCTTCTGCCTCTGCGCCTTCTCTAATCATCACATCTCCAATCAGACTGCCTGAGTTCAAATGTTCTTTTCACCACATTATTTGCTGTGTAGCCTTGGTAAGTTACCTAACGGCTCTGTCCTTCAGTATTTGTATCTGCAAAGTAGGAAAAGTGATGGTACTTCTTCATAGAATTGTTATGAAAATGAAAAGTAATGCATGTAAAGTATTTTGGCATAATCTTGGCAATAAATGTAAACTATTATTTTTACTCCTTTAAATTATACTATTAATACTACTGCTACTATTTATCTACTGCCAGCCCTCTATATACCCTATATTTATTAAATTGGTTCTTAAATCATCCTTCTCTCTGTAGCCTTCCTGTATTAAATAAGAAAGATAAGAGCTCTTCTCTCACCCCACCTTTGCTTCAGTTTCACTTGCTTCTCATTCTCTTAAGAAAGAGACTGGCAGAGTTAACAGCAGCATCTCTGGCTAATGTAATCCAAACCCCAAAAGCAACATATTAAAAATAAAGCAGAACATCAAAGCTGGTTCATTAATAGGTCGTCTGTTTCCTTCAGGTCCCACACCTAGATGACAGTATTTTTTCATACTTTGTTCTTGTCACCTATTCCTTGTCTTGCAGATCTAACTCAGTTTTGTAAATTGCAACCTTTTCTCCTTTTTTCTTTAGTTAGTTCATTTCATTTGAAATAAAGTATTTAATGATCATCTAGCCCTGTGCTAGGAAGTCAGGATATGAGGGAGAATTCTTAAAGAAACAAAATCATGAGACATTGCCTCTTCTTTTACCAAACAGGAAATTAGATTTGTGTAAGATTTATATGAAGTAGGCTGGGTGCAGTGACTCCCACCTGTAATCCCAGAATTTTGGGAGGCCTAGGCAGGTGGATTACCTGAAGTCAGGAGTTCAAGACAGCCTGACCAACATGGTGAAACCTCATCTCTACTAAAAATACAAAAATTAGCTGGGCGTGGTGGCATGTGCCTGTAATCACATGGGAGGCGGAGGTTGCAGTGAGCCAAGATCACACTGCTGCACTTCAGCCTGGGCAATAGAATGAGCCTTTGTCTCAAAAAAATATTATATGATTTATATGAAATTATTAGAAAATCCTGAAAGAGTATTCATTTGGTCAACATTCATCAAATGTACTAAAATTTGTTTTTACATTTTTCTGCATTACCATAGTATGAGTTCCTTTGGGGAAAAGTCAGTGCCTCGGTAATACTGTTTATCTGCTCAAGTTCCTGTCTTGTAGGAGGCACTGAAGATATTTTTTGAATGAGTAAATAGCAGGATGAGAAGATGAGACCTAGATCTTATCCTCAAGAAGCTTCTAGTCTGTTAGAAAGGATCATCTGTGTACATAAGTAGTACTAATCCTTATTCTAGCCTACCTTATAGACTCTTCTCTCCTCTACTCCCCAATGTACCCAGTCCGTAGACAATATGACACATATGCTTACACTTCTCTTTCATAATTTATTCTGCTGAGAATACCCTTTCCTTTTCTTCCACTTATGAACTTGTATTCATTTATCAAAGTACAACTCTTAATATTATCTTATCAGTAAAGTCTTCTCTGAGTCTTTTCCCCATGTTGAACAAATCCCTCCCTCCTCTGTCCACTTACAGCATTTTTCATATACCTTGCTTAGCTCTTAGTGCATTAAATCATAATTACTTAATTTTTTTCAGCTTTAATGTGAACTCCAAAAAGAGTGAGACCTTATCTAATTGATCTTTGTAATTCTAGGGCCTACAACAGTGTCTGGCTTATAGTTAGTGCTCAACACATACTTGAATGAAAAAAAATGAAGGGATCAATGACTCGATGAATAATTGTGGCAAATACCCTAAAAGAAGTGAAAAAAAAGATATATAATTGTTATTTTGTATAATAGGGTCCCAAGTGCCAAATTCAAATTCCCCCTTTTTGGTTAAAGCTCTCCCTGCCTCAGTCTTACTCCTTTTTTCTCAGTTCTTTACCTTCTGTCTGTTCTTGACTTTGCCATAACCATTGCCTGTTATGATAGATTCCATGAGCATCCAGCACAGATGTATGTATAAAAACAAATATGATTAACCATAGGTGAAATTTTGTCACCTGAAACATAATAATATCATGTATAACTAATTGCTGCATGTTCTAATTAATTGCATATTTTGATTAATTCTTTGATAGGGAATAATGCTGGACTAATTTTCACAGAATTAGAATGCAGTAAAATATACTCACCACTGCAATTATACTAAACATAGTTGAATGGAGAAGGTTGGTTTGAATCTACACTAATCCCAAGATGTACATGGGAATTCGTTTAAAAAAATACCTGGCTTACTGGTCATTTATCCTATTGTTATAAAATTCAAGAACAGAAAAGACCCCAATTACTTTTGCTTTCCAGTTGTTTGGAGATCTGATAAAAGGAGATATTTTGAAAATGGCTCAACAACTGACAAAAGTCCCTAATGGATCATATGCTTTGTCATCCTCAGTAGCATCACTGGTTTACTCTGCAAACATTAGCAGTTTCCTTAATCTCCACAGTCATTGGTTTGAGAGCGAAAACACTGTATTACTTAGTTAGCAGCACAAAAACTAAATTGTTTTTATATTTGAGTGCTTTGAAAATTTAGAATAACACCTGGTAACTTATAACAATTGTCCAGGGAACATCTATAATGTGCAATTGCTCAGGGAGTTTTGGTAAAATTTATTCTGACACAAGTTGGCCAGCAGCCACATCTTGAAAACATCTATGTTATAAAGAAAAATTTCATCATACTGGTACTTTTTTCCCTACAGTTTGGCATGTATTATCAATTCACTATTACTTTAGAAGTATAATTTTAATAATCTTCTTTGAAACCACAAGGTTTACATTTACATTTTCCAGGAAAATTAGATGGACCTATGATAGAAGTAGCATTAAATATAACAAGTATATTTTACTGTCACCACATAAACAGTTACTTTGAATATCTGTCTCCATTCTATATCAACCAAGGATTCCATGTCTCACTATTTCCAGAAGGCTTTTTCAAAGCAAGAATTCTACTGAATTGAGAATGGAGATGTTGTTTGTTGTTTTCCAGAAATAGACTTGCATGCTACTATATTTTGAGCAAATGATCACAAACACATCCGCATGAGAAGGCAACAGATGTAAAGAAAAAAGCTTCTATATTTATTACAAACCAAAGGAGCAATGCAAGTATCACAGCAAATTTGTACTAACAATTATATATATTCTTTTGCTGACAGCTTGGTCTGCAAAGCTGCTAGAGTGCAGAATCAGCAAGTCTAACCCAGAGGCAACTCCAATCTGATGGATACTATTCGATTCAGTAAATGAAGTCAAGTAGGAGTTTAAAAACCAGTTACATCTTCTTTCATCAGACATTTCTTCATCTTTTCAGTCTTTTTTTGTAGACTGTAAATTGAATCATACAAAATGTTATCTGCAAAAAAATTTTTAGCTTGTTATAAAGTGACACCATTTGTGAAAGGATGAAATAGTTATAAATGCATAATTGTTACTAATAACCGATGGCATATATGATCCAGTGTTTTGAAGTTTCCTTCAATTAAAAAAAATGTTGGAGATAAGAAAACTAACCCAGGTTTTTGTTTGTTTGTTTTTCTTTTGAGTACAACAGATAAAAGGAAAAGTTAGTCTGGGAGGGACTTTTGAAGTTCTTTGGTTCACTGATTTTCAAACCTGTTTTCACATTATAAAGCACCTAAGTACTTTTTGAAAATGTAGTCTTAGGCTCCACTCTGAAATTTTGATTCAGGAAATCTGAAACTACCTACTAAGTACTGTCAACATAACAGGTCTTTGCACTTATTCAGAACTACTGATCTAAATCAACTCCTTACTCAATGTGGAATCCTCTTTACAGAATCTTTAAAATGTGGCCATTCACTGACTCAAGGCAGCACGGTCCATTGTTGGACAATTCTAGTTGAGAGAAAGTTTTTATGTATTAACCCCAAATCCTAGAAACTTCTCCCCAATATTGTGTGTCCAGCAACCTCACATGACCCTTCCATGGCCAGACATGTGCTTGGTTCATCAGGGGGTCCTTATTTTGCTTAACCAATTCTGTCTCAGGGCCTAAGGAGTGTGCGTATCAAAAAACCAAATTGCATTGGAACTTACATTTATATTGATGAAACAAAATATCCACAGGTTTATGTCCCTCAATTAGTAGCTATGCTGGATTGAGCTGTTCACTCAGAAATGGCTTCTAATAACTTAAATGTTGGCTGAGTATTTAAGATTAAGATTTGCCACTTAAATGACAGCAACACTTCATTCAGTGTTGGGAAATGTGAGAAGTTTGACTGACAAGCCCTACTAGCCTATTTACAGGTATCAGGGTTACAGCTGAATTTAACCTTACACTCAGGCTTCTCCAGACCAAAAGAGCCCCATCTTTTGAACTTCCTCAAAAAGTGAAAGACAGATCTGAGAAACCTGTGCCAAGACAATCATATCACTGGGAATAAGAACAGTACTGTGAATCCCAGAAATCTAAGACAGGTCTCAGTTAATTTAGCAAGTTTAGTTTGCCAAGGTTGAGAATGCACACCCATGACACAGCCTTAGGGTGTCCTGATGACATGTGCCCGTAGTGGTCAGGGCACAGTTTGGTTTTATACATTTTAGAGATATATGAGACTTCAATCAACATATGCAAGATGAACATTGGTTCGGTTTGGAAAGGTGGGACAGCAAGAAGCAAAGACAGGACAACTCAAAGTGGGGAGGTGGCTTCCAGGTCAAAGGTAGATAAGAAACAAAAGATTTCATTCTTTTGAGTTTCTGATTTGCCTCTCCAAAGGAGGCAATCAGATATGCATTTGTCTCAGTGAGCAGAGGGATAACTGAATCAAACAGGAGACAGGTTTGCCCTAAGCAGTTCCCAGCTTGACTTTTCCCTTTAGCTTAGTGATTTGGGGGCCCCAATATTTATTTTCCTGTCACACATTCCCCCTTCTCATTTAAAAAATCTTTTGGAGAAAGCATTTTAGAAGAAAATAAGTCTCTGATCTCAGGTTTAGTCTGATAGATCACGGCTAGAGTGGTTTATTCCTAGATGGGTGGGTCCTGAGTTATGAGGAAAGTTCATTTTTAGCAGGTTGTAAACTCTCATATCTATGAAGAGAAAATAGGGGGAAGAAGGTAGAAAAACAACAATAAACAAAAGACTAATCCTGGAAAATCGATATAAGCCACATTACTCTGAAGTGCATACATCAGTAGGCAGGTATAAAAGTGGTTTATGTATATAAATAGGTTGCTGTTATTTTCTTCTGAAGTTTAAGTTGTCTAGCTTCAGTTCACAGGGCTTTACAAAAGCACAGCTTAGTTTTCAGTGACTCCAAGTTAGTAAAAATGTGGGGAAAAAGAAAGAGAAATAACTGAAAACATTATTTTGAAGACTTATAGCCAAGAAAAGTTAGAATTCGTTCCAAACTGTAGAAAATAATAAAAATTGGAAAACATTAGTCAAGACTAGAATCTATAAACACCTGTACTACAGTTTTTTAAACATAATTTTTCTCTCTCCAGGTTTTCCATTTTTACTAAAGACAAATCATGGTAGGACTGATTTGCTTTATTATACTTGGCCTGATTATTTGTATTATTTGCAGCAAGAATAACATTTTTTACAGAGGCTTTTAAATTGACTTTGATGGAATTTTGTTTCAGATAAGTCTGAAAATTCTGTTTCAGAATTTTGTTTCAGGAGTCTCAGATAAGACTTTTTAAAGCTGAGCCCAGCCTTGGATTTATACAATGAAATACCTATGATTTGGGTGAATTCCTCTTCTCTTGAGTTTCCAAGATAAACTTTGGGGACAAGGTATAAAGTCAGTTTTCCCAAGGGGCTTTTATTGGCTCCACAATTCAAGTTTGGTTCCTTAAAGGAAAGGATACCATTCCAGTCAAAGCCTTAGTAAAATAACCAGTTTCTCCAATTGTGTCCTGTTATAAAGGAAAACAAATTGTTATTTCACTTATGCAAATAACAAATATTATGAATACTCATAAATAGCTTCCAAATACTGGAGAATTCAGGTAGAGAGAAACAAATATATTCTGAATTTTGTTCATAAAAGTATAATAAATTGTTAAAAGCTGCCGGTAGCTCAAAAGAAAAGTTTCCTTGACTCTGAAAAAACAAAACAAAGGATCAGCAACATTTTAAGCAAAAAGACAAAAAGATTACTTCAGTCTTCTACTAGTTCAGTCCATGTAGTTAATTCCTGTTCTGCTGGATATTCATGAACATTTCAGTTCTTCATGAGTTCTAAAAGTTTTACTTCTATTCTGATGTCACAATCTTCAACGTTATCAGAAACTTGTATTCAAGAGCACCTGTGAGAATTTTATAGCTGATTATAAAACCATCTTCTAAAGAGGACCAAAACAAGACAACAATTGTCTGTGGATTACAAAAAGTTTTAGGGCAGCCAGAGTCAAGGACACAATTGACAAGGAAATTTGTTACCTTTGTCACACACAAAAAATTATGTTAATAATTTAATATAACAATTATTATTATTACTGATAATGTCCACTAAGTCATATCAGAATTATAGGAGTTTCCCATAAGTTTGGAACACATAGCAATAACATATGTATACCAACACAGTACAAAGAAAACCAAAAGCCATTTCATATTTGACAGTGTTTTCTGTATAACTTTCATACCAAATAAACCAAATTGTCATTTTTGGACTTCAGGAAACCTAATATCTTAAAGGATTAATTAGGTCAGAAAAAGACATAATTTATAATTTGATTTTGGTAGGTTTGTCAAATATCCAAAAGTTAGAACATAAGATATCACAGGTCATTGTAAAATAAGTCATTCATTTGACCAAAGTGATAACTCAAGGATTTCAAACAAAAGGTGAGAACCTTTACTCTTGGAGAGAGATTTTTCCTCTATCTTTTGTAGCTGTGAGGAATTTTGGCCATATTAGAGAGGCTTTGTTAACCATAATTTGTAATTCTCACTCAGATTTGACCAAGTCAGGTAGAGTTGGTCAAATCTGATGGGAGAAAGAGTGGAAGAAACAACAACAACAAAAAATAACCCAACAATTTGATCACTGAATACTCTAATGATAAGGAGAAATTAAGACAAGCTAGTTGTTAAAAATTAGCCAAGACAAAATCCCAATTTGGCTACTTACCTAGGGATGGGTCTCAGGCTGAAGTTGGCTTTCTACCATTCTAGAAGCAGGAGAAAAAACCCTCAAACTCATCTTCCCTACTGGGAGTGAACTCAAACTCCATAAATGAGTTATCTACCGTCCATCATCATGGAACCAGGAAATCTCGCCTTCCTTGTTGGAAACAAGTAAAAATTTTAAAAAGGGGGTGTTGTACAGCAAAATAAATTTAGATCTTGACCAAATTTTGGGAGATCAGGGATTATTTGGAGGGGTGCTCCTAGACCTAAGCAAATTTTCCTATTGGTTTGAGCCATAAACTTAGTTCATGTTTGTACCAAGCAACAATAGGAGATTTGTCAAAAGGAAGGGGCATCCTTATTCAGAATCCCTTCATGTTTACCAAAATATGTAACCCCCAAAATCTGAAACAGATCTCAGTTAATTTAGAAAGTTTATTTTGCCAAGGTTGAGGATGCACACCTGTGACACAGCTTCAAGGGGTCCTGACAACATGTGCCCAAGGTGGTCAGAACACAGTTTGGCTTTATACATTTTAGGGAGACATGAGACATAAATCAACATATGTAAGATGAAGATTGGTTTGGTCTGGAAAGGCAGGACAACTCAAATCCAAGTCAGGACAACTCAAAGTAGGGAGGGGTCTTCCAGGTCATAGGTAGATAAGAGAGAAATGGTGGCATTCTTTTGAGTTTCTGATTAGCCTCTCCAAAGGAGGCAATCAGATATCCATTTATCTCAGTGAGCAGAGGGTTGACTTTGAACAGAATGGGAGGCAGATTTGCCCTAAGCACTTCCCAGCTTGACTTTTCTCTTTAGCTTAATGATTTTGGGGCCCCAAGATTTATTTTCCTTTCACAGTACACAAATGGAGCAGGAAGTGGAATGATACAGAGGACTTATATTGAATCTGGGGATGGGGGTACTGTGGAGAAGCTAGTTAAACAGTGAACAGTCCCAGCTACTCTGGAGGCTGAGGCAGGAGAATCACTTGAACCCAGGAGGTGGAGGTTGCAGTGAGTCGAGATCATGCCATTGCACTCCATCTTGGGTGACAAGAGTGTAACTCTGTCTCAAAAAAATAAATGAATAAAATAAAAAATAAAATTTAAGTAAAAAATAACAGTGAACAAAGGGATTAAGTGTGTACTGATAAGCCTTTTTTTCCACCTTGTCTTCCTTCTTAGTGGTAAGCTTAACTCTTGCTTAGCTCAGTTTACACCTTGGCCATGCCTTTTGATTCTGTGGGACATCACCCAAGGGAGTCCTATTGTGTTCGGAATTTGTGGGTTCTTGGTCTCACTGACTTCAAGAATGAAGCCATGGACCCTCACGGTGAGTGTTACAGTTCTTAAAGATGGTGTGTCCAGAGTTTTTTCCTTATTCGGACATGTTCGGAGTTTCTTCCTTCTGGTGGGTTCGTGGTCTCGCTGGCTTCAGGAGTAAAGCTGCAGACCTTCGCGGTGAGTGTTATAGCTCTTAAGGTGGCATGTCTGGAGTTCTTAGTTCCTCCTGTCCTGAGTTGTCCATTCCTCCCAGTGGGTTCGTGGTCTCGCTCACCTCAGGAGTGAAGTTGCAGACCTTCCTGGTGAGTATTACAGCTCATAAAGGCAGTGCGGACCCAAAGACTGGGCAGCAGCAAGATTTATTGGAAAGAGTGAAAGAACAAAGCTTCCACAGTGTGGAAGGGAATTTAAGCAGGTTGCTGCTGCTGGCGTGGGCAGCCTGCTTTTATTCCCTTATCTGGCCCCACCCACATCCTACTGATCTGTCCATTTTACAGAGAGATTATTGGTCCATTTTACAGGGAGCTTATTGGTCTGTTTTGACAGGGTGCTGATTGGTGCGTTTACAATCCCTGAGCTAGGCACAGAGTGCTGATTGGTGCATTTACAGTCCTTTAGCTGGACACAAAAGTTCTCCAAGTCCCCACTAGATTAGCTAGACACAGAACACTGATTGGTACATTTACAAACCTTGAGCTAGACACAGGGTACTGATTGGTGCGTTTATAATCCTTGAGCTAGACACAAAGTTCTTCAAGTCCCCACTAGATTAGCTAGACACAGAGCACTGATTAGTGCATTTAAAAACCTTGAGCTAGACACAGAGTGCTGATTGGTGAGTTTACAATCCATTAGCTAGACACAGAATGTTAGACAAAAACTTCTCCAAGTCCCCAGTAGATTAGCTAGATACAGAGTGCTGCTTGGTGCATCCACAAACCCCAAGTTAGACACAGAGTGCTGACTGGTGCATATACAATCCTCCAACTAGACATAAAAGTTCTCTAAGTCCCCACATGACTCAGGAGCCCAGCTGGCTTCACCTAGTGGATCCTGTGCCAGGGCTGTTGGGAAGAGTTGCCCACCAGTCCCACGCAGCAACTGCACTCCTCAGCCCTTGGGCAGACTATGGGACTGGACACCACGGAGCAGGGGGTGGCGCCTGTCAGGGAGGCTCTGGCCATGCAGAAGCCCACTGGTTGGGGGGGCTCAGGCATGGTGGGCTGCAGGTCCTGAGTCCTGCCCCACGGGGAAGCAGCTGAAGCCTGGTGAGAATTCGAGCATGGCATGGGCAGGCCGGCAGGGCTGGGGGACTTGGCTTACCCTCTGCAGCTGCTGGCCTGAGTGCTAAGCCCCTCACTGCCCAAGGCCAGTGGCACCAGCTGGCTGCTCGGAGTGTGGGGCCTGCCAAGCCCGCACCCACCCAGAACTCGGGCTGGCCCATGAAAGCCGTGCACAAGCCCGGTTCCCACCTGCACCTCTCCCTCCACACTCCCTGCAAGCAGAGGGAGCCGGCATTGGCCTCGGCCAACCCAGAGAGGGGCTCCCACAGTGCAGTGGTGGATTGAAGGGCTCCTTAAGTGCTGCCAGAGTGGACATCGAGGCCAAGGAGGCACCGAGAGTGAGGGCTGCTAGCACGTTGTCACCTTTCAATCCCCCCTCTAAACAGGACACCCCAACTGCTGTTGGGAATTTGGCCGATGACCACTATAGCTACTTCCTGCTGTATAGGGGTGATGAAGGGGCCCTGCTGTTGTAGTATCCTCCAGAGGGGAGCTCTCTAGGCCAGTGGGGCCAGCAGATTGGTCCAGGGGTCCTTGGTAGAAGTTGTTAGTTGAACTCATTTGGCGTTCCATTTGTAAGACCATCTATAGCTTGATGGCTTTGATTCTAGAGGAGACAAATTTGACAAGAAGGTTAAAAATACAGGGCTCAAAGGCTAGTAAAAGAAAGATGGCTGCCAGGGGGAATAGAAAGGGGAGAAGCCATGTTGCCCAACTCCAGAGGTTGATATAAGAGTTTGAAAGGCGTTGTCTGATTTCAGAAGCATGTTCCTGTAAATGCCAGGTGGCATCTCGTACTATCCCTGACTGGTTAGGGTAAAAAAACACTCTTCCCCTAAGAACATGCAGAGTCCTCCTTTCTCAGCAGTGAGGAGGTTTAGGCCTCAGCAGTTTTGGAGAGTCACTGCTGCCAAAGAATATATTTGGGATTGTAGAGTAAGGATAGATTTCGTTATTTCTTGCAAACTGTCTGAGAAATCCTTTGAGAGTGTGTGGTAGTAGGATAATGAAGTAGATAAACTGGCTTTTCCAGTTCCTGTAGCAGTAGCCATTCCTAACCCTCTAAGTAGGGGTATTACTTGTATGGCTCTGAGCTGACAGACTTGAGCTTTGAGGGGTACTGCTAAGGTCTGATTTCCTGGGGCAATGTTAATGTTGGGACTTAGAAAGACTAAGGTGCAGGTGCTGGTCCAGTTAGTGAGGAGGCAGATATAGGTCAACATTCCACTTAAGAAGAATATACTTTGGCTGGGTAGACAGAACTTTACCCTGGCTTTTAAGGAAATAGGGTACACTGTTTTTTCTTCACTATTTCTATCTCTCTCTTTCTTTCTCTTTGACTTCTTCTTCGTCTTTCTCTTTCTGACTCCCTCTTTGTCTCTTTTCCACTCTCTCTTTGACTTTCTCTTTGTCTGTCTCTTCCTCTCTCTCTCTCTCTCTTTCTGTCTCTTTCTCTCTTTCCTTTCTGCTGGTCTTTCCCTGCCTCTGCTAGCTGCTTATGCTGCTGTTCTCCCTTCTCCTTCCCCTTTCTGATGGCTTTGGCTGTGTAAGACTGCCACCTCCTTGGGTTTTTGCACTGTGTGCAATGACTCCATAATTTCCTTGTGGTATTTAATAAGGGTTCCCCCGGAAGTTAGGAATTCCCTTTCTTTCCATATTGCAGCATGGGCATGTAGGATTAGATAAGCATACTTGCTATCTGTGTACACATTTATTCTTTTTCCCTTTTCTAGTTCTAAGGCTCAGGTAAGTGCCACTAGTTCTGCTAAGTGGGTGCTGGTCCCTGGGGGAAGAGGCTTACTTTCAAGTACAGTTACATCACTAACTATGGCATAACCTGCCCTTCGTATCCCATTCTCCACAAATGAACTTCCATCAGTATGTAGGTTAAGGTCAGGATTAGCTAAGGGGACTTCTGAGAGATCATCTCAGGCGGCATAAGTCTGGACTATAATTTGTTGGCAGTCATGCTTGATTGGTTCCCCATCCTCTAGGAGAAAAGTGGCAGGGTTGAGGGCCACACATGTATGTATTTGAAGCACCGGACTCTCAAGGTGTAGTGCCTGGTATCTAAGTAGGTGGTTGTCTGATAGCCATAAACTTCCTTTGGCACCTAGTATGCCATTTACATCATGAGTAGTCCAGACACTGAGATCCTTTCCTTGTATTATTCTGATAGCCTCTGACACCAAGACTGCCACCGCCACAACTACTCATAAGCAGTGAGGCCAGCCTTTTGCTACTACATCAATTTCCTTACTTAGGTATGCCACTGCTTGTGGGGTTGTCCACAAGTCTGAGTAAGGACACAGAGCTATCCCAGCTCTGTGATGTATAAAGAGAAGTTTTGTCCTGTGGGAAGGCTTAAAGCTGGAGCTTGTACTGGGGCCTTCTTTAAGGTTTTGAAGTCTGTTTCTGCCCCTGGTTCCCATTCTACTAGATGAGTATTTGCCCTCTGAGTCTCCTTGATTAGAGTATAGAGGGGTGCTGTATCTGGGGATCCATAGTCGGCAAAAGCCGGTGATTCCAAGGAACCCCACAACTGTTTTAATGTCTTAGGGTGAGGATAAACCAATATAGGCTATATTCATTCCTTGCTGAGGGCCCTGGTCCCTCTGGTTAAGATTAGGCCTAGATATTTGACCTGCTATAGGCAAAGCTGGACCTTCGACCTAGACACCTTGTACTCTTGATTAGCTAGAAAGTTCAAGAGATCTAGAGTAGCCTGCTGGCATGAGGCTTCTGAACTGGTAGCAAAAAGTAAATCATCCACATACTGAAGGACCAGAGTGCCTGGACTTGAGAAGTGGCCTAGATCTTGGGCCAGTGCCTCACCAAAAAGGTGAGGGCTATCCCTAAACCCTTGGGATAAGACCATCTACGTAAGTTGGGACATGTAGTCTGTGGGATCCTCAAAGGCAAAGAGAAAGTGGGAGTCAGAGTGCAGGGGAATACAGAAGATGGCATCCTTGAGGTCCACAACCGTGAACCATTCTGTCCTCTGGTATTTGAGAGAGTAGGGTATAGGAGTTGGGTACAACTGGATGTAGAGGAATTACTGCCTCATTGATAAGTCTAAGATCTTGCACTAATCTCCACTGACCGTTCAATTTTTGTACTCCTAGAATTGGGGTGTTGCAGGGACTGCTGCATTTCCTTACCAAGCCTCGAGCTTTTAAATGTTTAACAATAGCCTGTAATCCTTTATGAGCTTCAGGCCTTAAGGGATATTGCCTTTGATAAGGAAAAGTGGTGGGGTCTTTTAGTCTGATTTGGACTGGGCGGGCATTTTTTGCCCTTCCAAATTATCCTTCCAATGCCCAGACTTCACGGTTGATTCCCTCCTCAAGTAGGGGACAACAAATGGGTAACTCATTCCCCATATTCATGTAGATAATAGCTCCAGCTTTGGCTAATATGTCCCTCCCTAATAAGGGTGTGGGACTTTCAGGCATAGCAAGAAAGGCATGTGAAAAGAGCAAAGTCTCCCAGTTACAACTGAGGAGGTGGGAGAAATACCTAGTTACAGGCTCTCCCAGGATTCCTCGGATGATAACAGACCTTGAGCACAGTCGTCCAGGACAGGAGATTAGCACTGAGAAGGCTGCGCCAGTGTCAAGGAGGAAGTCAATTTCCTGGCCCTCAATGGTTAAACATACCCGGGGCTCAGTGAAGGTGATGACATGAGTTGGCACTTGCCCCAGGCATCCTCAGTCCTGTTGTTGGATCATCTGGTTGGGGGCTTCTGACCCAGAGAACCTTTGTCCTCTGGGGTAGTGCACCTTCCAGTGATTGCCTCTGCATAGTGGACATGGACGAAGGGGCAGCTTGTTTCTCATTGGACAATCTTTTTTAAAGGGTCCTAGTAAACCACACTGATAACAAGCCCTACCGGGTGATTGGCTTGCTGCATTTTCTGTCTTCTCTGGACCACCAAGGTTTGTTTGTCTGAGGGCCATGACTAAGGCTGCAGCCTTTCTCTGATCTCGCTTTTCCTTTTGGGCCTGTTCCTCTTGGTCCCTATTATAGAATACCAAGGTTGCCAGATTTAATAATGCCTCCAAATTTTGTTCAGGGCCCAGGGCTTGCTTTTGGAGCTTTCTCCTGATATCTGTGGCTGATTGGGTAATAAACTTATCTTTTAGAATAAATTGACCCTCGAGTGATTCGGGTGACAGGGGAATATATTTTTTAAGGCCTCCTGTAGCTGCTTGAGGAAGGCAGAAGGATTTTCTTCCTTTCCCTGTGTTATGGAGGATATCATTGAATAATTCATCAGCTTTTTTCTAATTCTCCTTAATCCTTCTAGAACACAGGTCAAAAGATGTTTATGACTCCTGTCCCCATGATCTGAGTCAAGGCCCCAGTGGGGATCCATGCTGGGGATGGCTTGCTGACCGGTAGGGAATTTGTCCCTTTCTTTGGCTGTCCATTCTGCCATTTACTTGAATAAGATACCAAGTATCTCCAAACTCTCGGGCTGCGGCTAAGGCCGCATTCTTCTCATTAAAGGCCAGGGTTTGATCTAACAGTAGCATGACATCTCTCCAAGTGAGGTCGAAGGTTTGCCCTGGACCCTGTAGAACATCTGTGTACCTATCAGGATCATCTGAAACCTTCCCCAGGTCTGTCTTGATCTGCTTTAAATCAGAGAGGCAGAAGGGGACATGTACCGAGGTTGGGTCAAATTCCCCTCCCCCTACAGCTTGAAGGGGACATAACAAATAGCCTGGGGTTTTTTGTGGTCCTTTTGAGATTTCTTTGCTTATTTCCTTCTGGGCAGGGGAGATTAGAGGAGGATTATCATTAATAGGAAGGGGAGCTAAAGGGAGGCTAGCATATGGGGGTAAGCGGAGAGGTCCTCCTGTGGGACGTAAATTGAAAGCTTTGCATAGTTGTGTATTCTCCCTCAGTGAAAAGAAAGCTTGAACATAAGGTATTTCACTCCATTTGCCTTCCCTCTTACAGAAAAGGTTAAGCTGCAGGATAGTATTGTAATTTATCCTTCCTTCAGGTGGTCATTTTTTCCCCATCAGAGAGATAATATTGGGGCTAACCCATAGTGCAGAAAAAAATAAGCCTCCTCTTTTTCAGGGTTTGTGGGTCAAATTGGTCCCAATGGCTTAGGTTGCATTTCAAGGGTGAGCCTGTTGATGCCTGAATGTTTCTCATCTGAAAGACAAAACCACCCATGGTTGTGGTTTGTTTTGTTTCTCCCCCTGCCCAAAAACCCACAATGGTCCCTGCTGATCGGAATAGTTGCACTCACTGACACAGCAGCAGAAACACTAGTTTTCCTCCCAGACCAAAAGCAGGACTGAGGAAGGTCGGATTTAGTGGCCCTTACCGATGCATTCTCAGAAACCTGTTAGAGTCCTAAGCATTCTCCTGTTAGTATTGGGACCTTACCAATGTCCTATAAAGATTTTATGCCCCAAAAATGAAGTGGAGGGCCATACCCTGAGAGAGGGAAGGGATCTCCAGAGTTGGAAGAGTGACACCTTTTGTCCTCACTTATATGAATAGGAAAGACACAATTTCTGAGGCTCCCCATATCTTAGCTTCAGGAATAGCTTTTGTTAGGCCTGCTTGTCTGAGAAGGGACCCTAAAATTCCAGATAGTACCCCCCATGACAGGGGTTTGGGCAAAAATTATGTCTTTCCGATTGGTGAGCTCAGGTGCCTAAAGAAGGTAACAGAGTCCTGGAGTTTATAGTAGAAATCATTCTTATAGGAGAAACTAGAAAAGCACCACAGACAGGGAGTGGTTTTTAGAAGCGGGACTAGCCTCAGAGAAGAGAGGCAAGAGGAAGTTTGTCTGGCAGGCATTGCAACCCAGGGGGTGAGGGTCAGGACAGATAGGATAGATGGGCGAGTCTTGCTGGGGCAACATGTCTTTGAGAGTCCCGCTCATGGCCGCAGGGTCAACCAACTTGTTGTCGGGACCCTAGAACTGATTAGCTTTCCTCTCTGTCAACCCTTGGCTCAGCCCAGAAGTACAGGAAAAGTGGAAGCTGGTTCCAGGCAAACCAATGCTCCCAACTACAAAGAGTCGGGGATTGTTAGAGAACCCTTTCCCAGAAAGCCTAACACCCGTGTCTTTAGTCCAGTGGCCATGCTAATCACATTTAACTGGCTGACAGGTGCCCGGTATTTAACCCCTAAATTCTAAAAAAAAATAGGACAGAATAGCAAGCTAAAGGGGTCTGATGGTACTCACCACTTGGCAATAGGCAATAGTCTCACTGCTTGGTGATATGTGGTAGTCCCTTCATGGTTACCAAAATGTGTCTGGAATTGGTGGGTTCTTGGTCTCACTGACTTCAAGAATGAAGCCACGGACCCTTGTGGTGAGTGTTACAGTTCGTAAAGACAGTGTGTCCAGAGTTTGTTCATTCTGATGTTTGGACATGTTCGGAGTTTCTTCCTTCTGGTGGGTTCGTGGTCTTGCTGGTTTCAGGAGTGAAGCTGCAGACCTTCAGGGTGAGTGTTACAGCTCTTAAGGTGGTGCATCTGGAGTTGTCCATTCCTCCCCATGGGTTTGTGATCTCACTGGCCTCAGAAGTGAAGCTGCAGACCTTCACGGTGAGTGTTACAGTTCATAAAGGCAGTGTGGACCCAAAAAGTGAGCAGCAGCAAGATTTACTGCAAAGAGTGAAAGAACAAAACTTTCACAGTGTGGAACAGGACCTAAGGGGGTTGCTGCTGCTGACTCTGGCAGCCTGCTTTTATTCCCTTATCTGGCCCCACCCACATCCTGCTGATTGGTCCATTTCATGGAGAGATGATTGGTCCATTTTACAGAGAGCTGATTGGTCCGTTTTGACAGGGTGCTGATTGGTGCATTTACAATCCTCTAGCTAGACATAAAAGTTCTCCAAGTCCTCACCAGATTAATTAGACACAGAGCACTGATTGGTGCATTTACAAACCTTGAGCTAGACACAGGGTGCTGATTGGTGTATTTGCAATCCTTTAGCTAGACATAAAGGTTCTCCAAGTCCCCACTAGATTAGCCTGACACAGGGTGCTTATTGGTGCATATACAATCCTCTGGCTAGACATAAAAGTTCTCCAAGTCCCCACCTGACTCAGGAGCCCAGCTGGCTTTGCCTAGTGGATCCAGCACCAGGGCGGTGGGCAGAGCTGCCCACCAGTCCTACACCATGCACCTGCACTCCTCAGCCCTTGGGTGGTTGATGGGACCTGGTGCCTCAGAACAGGGGGCGGCACCCGTCAGGGAGGCTCAGGCCATGTGGGAGCCCACCACAGGCGTCTCTGGCATGGCAGGCTGCAGGTCCTGAGCCCTGCCCCATGGGGAAGCGGCTGAGGTCCGGTGAGAATTCGAGCATGGCATGGACAGGCCAGCAGTGCTGGGGCACCCAGCGCACCCTCCACAGCTGCTGGCCTGGGTGATAAGCCCTTCACTGCCTGGGCCGGAAGCGCCGGCCAGCCACTTGGAGTGTGGGGCCTTCCTAGCCCATGCCCACTCAGAACTTGCGCTGGCTGGTGAGCACGGCGTGCAGCCCAGGCTCCCGCCTGCGCCTCTCCCTCCACACCTCCACACAAGCAGAGGGAGCTGGCTCCAGCCTTGGCCAGCCCAGAGAGGGGCTCCCACAGTGCAGTGGTGGGCTGAAGGACTCCTCAAGCACTGTCAGAGTGGACGCCTTGGCCGAGGAGGCACTGAGAGCAAGGGCTGCTAGCATGTTGTCACCTCTCACTATTTTGGTTGCCAGCTGGGCTTGGAAGTAGAGGCTGTTTACTCTGGGTCTCCATCCAACTGAGCCACCACTGCAGGGTCAGACTTGAAAGAAATCCAGGGCAGCTACTGCCCTGACAGATAACCCGCATCTTTAGTTCCAGAGAACAGTCAAATTAGAAGAGAGAAATTTAAATCTTACCTTGCTGAGAAGAGGCTGTCACAATCCAGACCGCTCACTGAGAACAGCATTCTGACTAAATCTTGGAAGGGTATGGGCAGAGTAAAGGAGATTACCTGGGTTTGAGGTCAACTACTCTCTGCACTGAATGCAATGAGGGTACCAAATGTCATCTTCTAAAGTAAGGACCTAGTCAACTTAATGCAAAGACAGGCAGGGGAAGAAAAAGAAAAATATGGAGGAGGAAACAACGATAATGAGAGTAAAGTCAGGAAAAGGGAAATTGAGGATATAGGAAAAAGGAAAGGAATTAAATTAAGGGGAATGGGAGCATCTCCTCCCGCACCCCCACCTCAGGAATTGTTAGGACTGCAGCTGCTTTTTTAACTTTTTTTTTTTTCATGAAGTCAGTTTTTATGCATAGGACTCAGGAAGTTTAAAATTAAATGACACTTGCCAGTTTTTTGACTCAGTGTAACTTCCCTCTCATATTATCCTTTTCTTCCTTTGCTGATTTGTGTAAGGAAACCCATTATCTGAACAAAGGGAAGCTGACAGAGTGTCCTGACTTTGCCTCTTCCAACCCCTAATTATTTTCACAAGATACTGGAATGAAGTTTTGGATTTATTTTTAAAGTTGGGGAACTAGAAAATAAAGGAGTGAAATTGTGTTATCGCTGATGACACCAATCATTTTCCAGATTTAATTTAGTTTATTTTTTAAAAATGCTACAAAAAACCCCACCCTAACACCAACAAAAAGAACATCAACAAACCAGCCTAAGCCCAGACCCCTGTCAGGAAATGAAATTGATTAAAGGTGCCCCCTCTTCCTGTTACTCTCTATAACACTTGTCTATTTCTGCCAAAACATGTATCAAAATCTGTAATATTCTTTTTTATTTTTTTTCTGTTTTCTTATGTATTGCCTGTCTCCCTCCCAGTAAAATGTCAGATCAATTAGGGCAGGGACTGATTATTAATTGTTTTACTCCCTACAATATATATTTCTGAACTAGGAAAGTACCCAGACATAGCAGGCACTCAATAAACATGTATTGATTGAATGAATGAATGAATGGATGAATAGTGAGTCTCACTGAACAGACAGAACAAGCCTTTAAGAGAGATCCAAACCACTAGTCTGTAAAGTCCTATGTCATCTGACCTCTGCCTACCACATCAACTTCATAATTTACTCTCCCTCTGACCTTTGAACTCCTCTCACACACTATATTATATCTACCTCAGGGTGTGACACATGAGATTTCATTTACCTGGTATTTTGGAATGCTCTTACTGGCTTGGCAACTTCTCATGTTTCTGATCTCATTAAAAAGGCACCTACACGAAAACTCCTTGGCCATCCCAAGTAGGCAAGTAGCGTCCCCTCAACCCCTATTCTACTCCTTGTTATTCTCTCTCATTTTACCTTGTTCCTTTCCTTCAAGGGATTTTTTTTGTAATTATAATTCTATATTTATTTACTTCTTTATTGCCTGCCCCCTCCCATTGTTATATTCATAAGGACTGGGATTATATATTTTTTTTTTCTTAACTCTGTATCCCCAACGTCTAACACAATCATTGGTACAGAGTAGATAATTAAATATTTGTTGATTAAATGAGTAAGTAAACGAATAAATGAATTGCTAATGTTCCTTCTCTCATGCCTCATTGTGCAGACATGCCATGTTGAGGTCTGTTGTTTTTATACTTTTGGCATGGCCATGTACCCTCAGCCCCCACCACAGAAAACCTTGGGCTAGGACAGCCTGGATAGTCCCAATTACACTTCAATGATTTGAAATTAAGATTATATAAATAACTTATTTTTAAAGGAAGAAATATAAAGAAGGGAAACATTTTTGTTTTCATTTCTTATGCTCAAAGTCATTTGGGTTCAAAGTTGGATTTTCATTGTAAATACACCACACTTGCAGCAACACAATATACCATGTTATTTTTGTCACAAACAGCAGATTTTCTAATGGGAGCTACAGAGTCCTTTGGGAACTTGGCCAACCAGGTCTAGTAAGCCATTTTAATCATGTCACCTTGGATTAATTGCTATTTGGGCTGCATGCTTTCTTTGCCTGGATTAGGGGACAGGGCTTGTGCAAGTTCCTGATCAGGCCTCCTGCTGCCAGCACAATACTGTCTCCCACTCTCCTCAATTTCTTTATCTTCACCTGTTCTGGAACTCTCTAACACCCCATGACTTCAGCAGCTGTTGTCTCTGCCCCTGAATCAGACATGTGTTCAATAGAGGGATTTATATAACTAGGCCCTGAGAAGGATTTTTCCAAATGAAACTACCCCGTATATTTTATTTACATTAGGATATATCGTTTCTGTCTCTGTATCCTTCCTAGTAAATATCATGTCTCTTAACTTGCTGGAGTCATGTTTATAAATGCAGCAGATTTGTGTACTATGTTCAGACTTTGCTGATTTGCAGCTCCTAGCTCCAATCCTTGTGATTAGTAGACATTCAGTGAGTATTGTTTAATCAAATTGGATCAAATCTGAAAGCTTATTGATGCCATTAGAGGAAGAAGAATCCAAAAAGACTGTCTTCCTAGGAAGGAAACTTTTTCATCTCTTTGACATTTTGAGAACTCCTTGTGTGTGGGCAACATGTGTAGATGAGATTTAGATTATGGTTTAAGACTAACTATTAACTGCTGGCCTTTATCAGTAACAGGAAGGGACAGCAAAATGGTGATTTGGTTTCTGATTCAGATTCTATTGAAAGGATCTAAAATAATATGTATACAATTCATTGTAACTAGATGTTGAAGGTTTGAAATATTTCAAAAAGGATTCTAATTTAAAATATTGAAAAATATGCTTTCAGTATATACAAATTCAAAACACTATATGGGAAAAATGAAAAGAAAATTGAAATCATGAATAAAATATATTAATGTTAAAAAAGAAAGTAAAATTAAATCACATAGTAACATCTAGCTTTCTCTATTTTCAGAAAGTATTATCAAATGAAGGAAACAATAATATCTAAAACAAGAAGCTACAAAATATTTGATGATGCACCAAATAAATTGAACTATCAAGTATTTCTAAAGGCCTAAGATTTCTTACATATGGACAGAACTAATATAAAATTTGTGTGAGTTGTAAAAACTGCCCAGTTCCAGACTCCAACGGATACAAACAAATATAGTAGCTTTCTTTTCCTCTGTTGAAACTAAATTTTACTAACTCCTGGACTTGTTCTGATTTCCAGATCAAGATTTTGTTAACTCAGACTGTATACTTCGTCCAAATGACATTTGCACTGACAATCTCAGAAACCATTTTTGTCAGAATTCCTGACAACATCCAACTCTGTCTGAGATTCCCCCTAAATCTCTATGGGTCATCTGAGCCCACCTTCACCCTGCATCTCCTGCTCCTTTTATTCACTTTTGCAAAAAGAGGGAGTTGTGTTCACCTTCTTTTTGCATTTAGCAAATGAAAACAATCAATGGTATTTACAATTTCCAACATACATAATTAAGAGACAAGGCAGAAAAGATTTAAAGCAGACTTTCAAGATTTAGTCAGTACTAAACCTGTGGTACATTTGTATAGTTTTCTGATCTGCGTGCTTTGAGAATATAATGTCCCTCCTATAGAACTAATCATTCATACTGCTTAGCCCTCATTTATTTTCTGACTCCTAAGAGCACCATGCTTTATGTAAAATGAGTGCACAAAGGTCAGGTGGCTTGAGAATTTGTATTTAGTTCAGATACTTGAAAATTAGGTAGGCTATGCTTGTGTTTTTTCCACTAAATCTGGAAAGCCTGTGATTTTCCCTTCCCCAGAGGCAGTCTGCTGGATTAGATGGAGACACGTTTTGCCCTAAAGACAGAAACTAAATAATATCTGGAAATATCTTGATCTACGGCAAAACCCATGCCAAACTTTACTGAAGAAAACTTTGAAATATAAAAATAAGATTAGAATAAGAATCCCAGAGTCCTATACTAAATATTTTGTTTTAACAAAGAAGTTGTTCACCACTTGGCACTTTGTGTAATACTGTGCACATTCTAAATAAAAATGAGATTACATAATTGGTACATTGATCACAAATTGTGAAAATTGTTCTTAATAAGTCATAGCTGAACCTCAGCATGGGCAAACTGCTGAATGTTCAAGGGATGAAAAATAGAATTTCTGTTATGTAGCTCTAGGAGTGTCATGAAAATATTCAATCAATCTGGCAGATTAAAGATACAGCAGGCATCCTTCATTGTCAGAGATTTGATTCAGAATCGATACTTATCAAATTTGGTGACATAAAACAGTGTTTTTCAAAATTTAATATGCTTCAGAATCAACTGTCATGCTTGACTAAATGCAGATTCTTTGGCTAATATGAAAAACAGTCTCATTCAATGGATTGGTGTTGACCCAAGTATCTGCATTTTAACAAACAAGGCAGGTAATTATAAAACTAGTTGACCACAGACTATGTTTGGCAAACAATGTTCTAGTAACCCAGGGGTCAGCAGACATTTTCTGTAAAGGGCCAGATAGTAAAATATTTTCTGCTTTGCAAACCAAATGATCAGTCACAGCTACTCAACTCTGCCCTTATAGCATGAAAGCAACAATAGACAATATGTAAACAAATGGGAGTGACTGTATTCAAATCACATTTTGTATGCAAAAAGAAGCCTTACCCTGAATTTAACCCATGGACTATAGATAGCATACTTTTCAGAACCTTGGTATAAAGAAATAACTCTTGTTACACACCTAATACCTTCAATCTCAGTTTTTTCTTTTTGTATCTGGTGTAAGGTTTATAGTAGAGAGGAGCATCTGTTGGTCAACTGTGATTTTAGAGTCTGGCTCCATTTGCTATTGTAAATACCAAATAAAATAGAGAACAAAATTATTTGAGCTGTCTACACAAAATAAAGGGAAATTCTCTTGACCTATTTTCCAGAAAATCTTCTTGGATTAACCAAGCTCTGTCTGTAGTTAACCAACACATTCTCCTGCTCATGTTTTCTCTATAATTTGTATTAATAATTCTTAACCCCTGTATGAAAATAATATGGGGCAGGAAGATTGAGCAAGCTCATTTTGAAAGAGCAAGGACAAAACATACCTGGCATTTGTGCTGCCATTTCAATTTCCTACACCCATAGTAGACATTGCCAATCACTGGTACTACTCTTTCCTTCTGAGTGCCTATATGGCCACAAAATATTTCTCAAGAATTCCAGGTATTCGTTACCATCAGACTAGAGTTGTCATGTGAGATAAAAATTATGTGTCATCCCTTAATAAGCTAGCCTTACTATATAGGAGTTTTATTATTTGGGGTTATTCTATTTGGAGGCACATAGTATTATTTCTACTATATCTTAATCCATATAGTTATGAGCCTTGCTTAATAGAGTTACATAATACACATTTTAATTTGTTGTCATTTTCTGTTAGAATATTAGTATTTAAATTTGAGGACTATGAGTATCTTTTCATGTTACACCCTGAGATCATTTTAGAAACATTGTTGCCAGGTTTGTAGATCATCTTTTCTCATTAAAATTTCTATATTCATCATGTCTATATTCATCATGACTATGATAGTACACTGAAAACTTCTGCTGAGAGTTACCTAACTAAAGGGCATTTGAAACCATATAAACTGACATTATTGGCAATTTGTAAATTGAATTGACCTATAGTTTCTTTTCTGGAAGGATATCATTCCAACTATAGCCTATCTTTGAAGTAGCATTCTAGATCTATTTGGGTTAATATTTGCTGTTATATAATAGTTTGGCTACATAATTAAAATATTTGCTTACTAAGTACAATGTAGTTTCTAGCATTAAATGGACTCTCTTGCATAGCATGCTACTGACTTTGCAAAGTCATGAAGTCATATGTTAGCTATTTCAGTAAAACTTATTTAGTAAAACTGGAAGAAAAATTACCATTTAATGAAGCAAAGCAATTTTCAAAGTATTTACAATTCCATCCTGGCACATAAAGTTCATGTGTAATATGACTGTATCTAGATATTTACTGACGTGATTGCAAGTGTTTTACTGTTGGCAGGATTGATTATGAAGGATTTGACCTGAAACTAAAATTGAACAGGAAGAAAAGTTAAGTACAAGGAACTAATACAGTCTAACTAGGTGGCTTGCCACAAAGTTTCTAGCATAGGCAAGCTGGCATGTGATCTGAGAGGCCATCTCCATTGGATACCCAGCTTTTCACCTAACAAATTTAAGAGACTCAAACACCTAAATGAAGCAGATGGATAGTGGCAACCTTCTATATCTAGTAGTGGTGTTTCAGCACCATAACCTCCCTTATAGGCATTCTCCAGGCTTTTCCTATAGACTCCTGTTATGCCTTGGGGAACATGATCTGACCTCTGATATTTCCAAATCTCCCTAACAGGATCTGACTTTGTTTATTTTTAACCAAGCTGCTTCCCTTAAAACATTAAAAATTTCTTCTAGCTGCTCAACAAAACGTTCAACAGCTTTAGGCAAAGAGAGAGCATTTGTTAGAGGTTCTAGGAAGACCCAACTCCAGAAATAATATGTTCTCCATTCTTATAGTTCTGATGTCTGTCTTTGAGACACATAAGAAATTGTTTACTCTAGATATTCTCTATACTTGACATTTACCAAGAAGATGAGGGAAATAAAGAGGGGTTATAAGTTAATCTATGAGAATGAAGGACATGCAACTCATATGCAAATTTCGGAGAGAGAAGAGAGACAGCAGAACAGAAATGTTGGTACAAAGGGGGCCTTGCAAAAGAAAGTGGGGTTGAGAAATCTGTAATGGGTACTTTGAATACTGCAGAAAATGAGATGAGATCCAGGTGGGTTTTGGACATGTTCTGGCCAAACTTTTGACCAGGCTTATCAACTCTTTATTGACAAGCTCAGTTTACCAAACCAAGAACATTCTTGTTCTAAGATTTGACTAGGCAGGACTAAGTTTCCAGAAAATTTGGGTAGTAGATTCAGTGTCTTCAATGTGCCTTTTTTTTTCTTTTTTCTTTTTTTTTTTTTTTGACTTTTCTCACTCTGGAATGTTCCCACCACAACAATCACATCTTGTGCTCAATATCCTCCCTAGGCATTCAACCACTCTCTTTGGAATATCACAACATCTGGAAAATGTTGGGGGAGCTCATTTGCTCTAAGGTGTTAATGATGGGTGAAAGGCTCAATATGTTGCCTTTCCCAGATGGGTATGTCTTGGGTCCAAAAATTGACTAATGAGAGCAATTCTGCACATTCTTCAGTATAGGAGAGGTATTGGTGATATAGAAGGTCTTCTTATTGCCACTGAAATCACAGTCCTATAGGCCACTGATCACTCATAAATTCTTCCCTGTGGTTGACTGTGGAAATACAGATAGGAAAAATGTGGCTGGCTCTCTCAGTGTTTGATCTAGAACTATCATTAAGCTCCCCCCCGCTTTTTTTTTTTTTTTTTTTTTTTTTTTTTTTTTTTTTTTTTTTTTTTTTTTTTTGCTTCTATTTGGTTCGATTTGCTTTTAGTTTTTTGAAATCAGGCTCTGATAAGAATGCTAGAAAATCCTGAAAGACTCATTTCAAGACTTTCTAGACAAACAATGTATATTTTATTTTTTGTACAGGGTTATTTGGGGAGTGGAATGAGAGAGAATTCAGAGAGTTCTGGGCAAACCCTAGGATACAGATACCAATTTCAGAGTGCCAGCCAGGCCTTAGAAAAGCTACTTAACGTACCCAGGGAGCCCATTGCTAATTTGTATGGCCAATTTGTTGTTTTCAGCCCAAAGTTATCTCTCATCAAGTCATTGTCCCTATTTAAACAACTGTTTGCCAGTGTGTATAATAATTGATTTTTTTGTCTTGGTGGCGGATGGGAAACTAACACTTGTGATGTTATATACCATGTCTGAGCATGAATCTTTAGATCAACTTGAATTTTAATATACAAGGTTATTTTTGTCTTTAATAAATGGCTTGCTCATTGGTATAGAAGATACACTTTTATTATTCTTTTATTACTTTCCATGTAGTTCAAAGTTTAATATACTATTCCAGTTATGTTTGGTTAAGAAATTGATACACATGGCTATCATTGAGCACAATATAGTGACTATCAATATGTGTTTTTTCCCGGAGTGGAAAAAAACCCCACATTTCTCACATTTGTACACTTTGAGAATTGGAAATCATCAAATATTTAGCCAGTTCCATTTATCTTAGCTTATTAAAACTTCTTCTCAAATGGTAGGAATTCCTACTTTATTTTACTGAAGCAAAATAAACAAACCTAAATGAATTAAATGGTTCTGTTAGTTGTGGCATCTATAAAATTAGGAAATTGGGTGAGTTGAATATAAGGTACCATAGCTATGTACTCTAATATTCCTTCAAGCAAACATCTATGAATCCATGTGTAGATTTGGCTCCATAACAATAATGCCTTATATGTGATAGCACTCTCTAATTTACTTACGTAAGCTTAATTGACTTGCAACTACCCTGTTCCTCTACATATTTACTAAGTTCCTACTAATTGTCCAAAGTGTCATTAGGCTTTGAAAATATAAAGCTGAAGTAGACAGTCCCATGTTGATTGTCCCTATTTTAGAAAGAGGGGATCACAGACTCAAAGATGTTTAGTGACCAGAGATTACAATTGTGGAGCTAGGACAGAATTCCAAGCTGATTTAACCTGTTCATACTTACCTTCTACCTCTTGTGTGCAAGTAGATGGACCAGACAGAAATGCAAAAGTTAATTATATGGATATGTAGCCAAAAGCATGATCTATAAAAGAAAAAATGATAAATTACACTTCATCAAAATTTAAAACTTTGCTCTGTGAAAAACACTGGCCTTTCATGGAATAAAGAAAGACAAGTCACAGACTAGAAGGAAATATGCGCAAATGGCATATCTAACAAACTCGAATCTATAATATTTAAAGAACTCTTAGACTCAATAATAAGAAAACCAACAACACAATGAAAAATAGATTGAACAGACAATTGACCAAAGAAGATATACAGATGCTAAATAAGCGCATGAAAAGATGCTAAATAAATATTTCTAGTCATTAGAGAAATGCAAGTTAAGACCACAATGTGCTACCATTAACATTCATTAAAATAGTTAACATTTAAAAATACTGCCAATACCAAGTGCTGACAAGAATGTGAAGGAACTAGAGCCCTCATCCATTCCTGGTAGAAATGCAAGATGATACAGTGCTCTGGAAAATGGTTTGGCAGGTTCTTATAAAGTTAAACATCTACTTACCATATGAAACAGCAATCTCAGAATGAAAACTCACATTTCCATAAAGATATATACATGACTGTTTACAGCAGCAGTATTCATAATTGCCAAAAACCAAGAACAGACTAAATGCTGTTCAACATGTGAATGAATTTTAAAAATTGTGGTGCATCCACACAATGAAGTACCACTTGACAATGAAAAGGAAGAAACCTTTGTCCACTTTTTGATGAGGTTGTTTTTTTCTTGTAAATTTGTTTAAGTTCCTTCTAAATTCTGGATATTAGACCTTTGTCGGATAGGTAGATTGCAAAATTTTTCTCCCATTCTGTAGGTTGCCTGTTTGCTCTGATGATAGTTTCCTTTGCTGTGCAGAAGCTCTTTAGTTTAATTAGATCCCATTTGTCAATTTAGCTTTTGTTGCAATTGCTTTTGGCAATTTTATCATAAAGTCTTTGCCCATGCCTATGTCCTGAATGGTATTGCCCAGGTTTTCTTCTAGGGTTTTTATGGTTTTGGGTTTCACATTTAAGTCTTTAATCCATCTTGAGTTAATTTTTGTATGAGGTGTAAGGAAAGGGTCCAGTTTCAGTTTTGTGCATATGACTAGCCAGTTTTCCCAGTACCATTTATTAAATAGGGAAGAGTTTCCCTGTTGCTTATTTTTGTCAGGTTTGTTGAAGTTCAGATGGTTGTAGATGTGTGGTCTAATTCCTGAGGTCTCTATTCTGTTCCATTGATCTATATGTCTATTTTGGTAACAATACTGTGCTGTTTTGGTTACTGTAGCCTTGTAGTATAGTTTGAAGTTAGGTAGCATGATGCTCCATCTTTGTTCTTTTTGCTTAGGATTGTCTTGGCTATGTTGACTCTTTTATGGTTCCATATGAAATTTAAAGTAGTTTTTTCCAATTCTGTGTAGAATGTCAATGGTAGTTTGGTGGGAACAACAAACATATGAAAAGAAGTTCAACATAACTGATTGTTAGATAAATGCAAATCAAAACCACGATGAGATACCATCTCATGCCAGTCAGAATGGCGATTATTAAAAGTCAAGAAGCAACAGATGCTGGTGAGGCTGTGGAGAAATAGGAATGCTTTTACAGTATTGGTGGGAATGTAAATTAGTTCAACCATTGTGGCAGATGGTGTGGTGATTCCTCAAGGATCTAGAACCAGAAATACCATTTGACCCAGCAATCCCATTACTGGGTCTATACCCAAAGGGATATAAATTATTCTATTATAAAGATGCATGCACACATATGTTTATTGCAGCACTATTCACAATAGCAAAGACCTAGAACCAACCCAAATGTCCGTCAATGATAGACTGGATGAAGAAAATGTGGTACATATACACCATGGAATACTATGCAGTCACAAAAAGGAATGAGATAATGTCCTTTGCACGTATATGGATGAAGCTGGAAGCCATCATCCTCAGCAAACTAAGGCAGGAACAGAAAACCAAATGCTGCATGTTCTCACTCATAAGTGGCAGTTGAACAATTAGAATACTTGGACACAGGGAGGGGAACAACACATACTGGGGCCTGTCAGGGTGGCGGCAAGGGAAGAGAGAGCATCAGGACAAATAGCTAATGCATGCAGGGCTTGATACCTGGGTGATGGGTTGATAGGTGCAGCAAACCACCATGGCACATGTATACCTATGTAACAAACCTACATGTCTGCACATGTGTCCCAGAACTTAAAGTAAAAATAAATAAATAAGAAAAGAAACAAACCATTGACATATGCAACAGTATGGATGAATCTCAAATACACAATGCTGAATGAGAAAAGCCAGACACAAAAAGTTACATACTTTATTTTTTCCACTAAGATGACATTCTGAAAACAGCAAAACTATATTGAGAGAGAAGAGTTCAGTGATTAACAAGAGTTAAGGGTGGGGAGAGACTGACTTTAGAGGCCAGCATGAGGGCAATCATGCTGAGGTGTTATAACTGTCCTGTATCCTGTTTGTGGTGATCATTGCAGTCATCTATGCATGTGTTAAAACTCATAGAAATACATATCCAAAAATCGTAATAAAATAATTATTACACAGTAATCCTGACAGTTAAAATTGGTTCTAGCCAAAATATAAAAATAAGTGAGGTTTGAATTTAGCAATAAATGCTTCCTTTACTTTTTTGTTATTAGAGACACTTTTCTATGTATTGTCTTTCCTTAGTTCTTTCTCTCAGTTTTCAGGATATGATTTAATAACCAATTCACACAAAAGTTTAAATGACTGATAATAGCTACATGTGTTTCCTCTAGTAGGGCCATATTCATTTGAGCAGGTTACCAAAATCTTAAATTAAACTAGCGCATCTCCAACAGTGGGTGGGATTCCAAGCAACAGCCAATGGATAAAGGAGTTGTAGGGAGGAAGAGTCAGGACAACCTCCTTTGCATTACTGAAATGAAGACATATTTGCTTTGAAAATTTAATTTTGGAGGTTGTATAAGAATATTGCTTAGTCTATGTGGTACTATTGACAAAAATACAGAAATGTAGATAACACTCCCAAATACTAATGAATGTGCTCAGACCAGGAAGGGAAATCTTACATGGAACAATAAAAATAAGTGTCTTGAAATCTTAACTTCTTAGTAAAATAAATCATTTAGTTTATTGATTTTTACATCAGAATTCTGAAACTATATAAACTCATTGTAAAAATAGAAATGTATATATATACACCATATTTATTGTCACTTTCTGAGAGCTGAGCAACTATAGTTGCATATAAATCACTTTAAAACTTATGTAATAGTGAGAGTTCATTTGTAAATTATAGTATTTTTAAAGCAAAATGTCACCCAGTACTTTATTTTTACCTACATTTACATGTCAGGTTTCCTTAAAGTGAGGTATACCTGCAAAAGAATGGGGAAGTTCTGAGCGCTATAGAATTTGCTTACTTCTTTTTTATTCTTATTAATATCAAATATAGGTAAACCAGACTTTACAAGCAATGCTACAAACAGTGTAGAAAGTGTCTGTACATCTATCATATAAATTCATGTTTATTAGATCTCAGTAAGAGTAATAAAGAGTTTCAAATAAATTGGAGCTGCAGTTCTTTTCAAAGTGACCCTGGTAACAATGTGTCTAAATTGGAATACTTTACCTCTATTGATTTTTATTTTCATATCAAATTTGAAAAATACGTCAGGTGTACTTTGAAGGTACATAAAGCATATATTCCTAATTGTATTTATTTTTTGCTACTGTCTGTGTCAGATGTACTAGAAACATAGGGATTATTAAAATTAACTAAAACATGGCATTATTACCCATTTAGAAACAGGTGCTAGGAACTCTCAATCTTGGGTCCTATGTACCCAGTTTCAATCTTACTGGTCAATTCTGTTTAAAAGCAATCCAAACCAGAATTTTCTCTGAGGAGAACAATAGTAAAATATAAAGTTTTACCATGGGTTAAAAAAAATAGTTGAGTGGATGAATATTTAGTCACAGCCATTAACCTTTAATTTTAATGGTTTCGATTGAGGAAGAAGTTTTTGTTTTTAGCATGACACTTAAGTAAATGAATGGTTTGATCAAAATTTACTGTTACAGGCTAAAAGTATGAGATGGATAATAGAGTATCAGAGATGCCAGTCAAGCCACTGAAGAAATGGATTCAACCTAATAAAGAGCGTAGCTCATCAAACTTAACCATGACAAGCCTAAATATTCCCATTTCATCAAAATAAAATGGCTGTAATTGAGTGTTTTAAAATTAATGTTATCAGCTCTTCATTCATCCAGTCATTCTAGGCCCTGCTTCCCAACTTTGAACAACTTCCACCTCTGCCTGTTCCCTCTAACTAGGGAAATGTATCAGACTAAGTGAAGATTTAAGCAATGGCACAGAGGTTGATGACTTGAGGAATAATGACCTGGTTAAGTACCAGATAATGGGTATGTGCCAAAGATTGAGGAGAGGCTTTGGCTACAAACAAGGGGATGTTTGAATTAGCCTGACTTATAAGATCCCGAAGCAACCAGCTCCAGATAAAAGAATCTGGGATATTAAATCAGGAAGGAAATAGCAGAAAGAGGTAAAAGACCAAACTTGATAACCCAAAGGATTATGAAACTCTGTTTTGGGGTTACATTAGAAGATGATTTAGGGATGTGGTATATGAGTACATCAGGAAGTAGTTGTGTGTTGGACAAAAAGAACCATGGAAATATAGAATCTCTTTTTGTGCCCATAATATAGACTAAGCTGACATCATTGTGGTGGCTTTCATTTCTGTTAGATGGGCTCGTCTGTGGTGAGGTCCAACAGATTTGGCTTTACTTAAAATTGAGTTCTTCAAGATTTCAGAGTGACAAGATTACAGGGTATTTGTGTGGCATCCCTCCTCTCCCATTGGTCTTCACAACCTCAAGGAGAAGACAAATAACTGAGCATAAGGAATTTATGCAAACCTCAGGTTTATGTAGAGGTCACTTTTTCCTGTTGGTTAGTAACCTGCTTGTATGTCTGACATTGCTTGGCTGTGTGTCCCCACCCAAATCTCACATGGAATTGGAATCCCCAGCTGTCAGGAAAGGACCTGGCAGAAGGTTATTCGATTGTGGGGGCAGTTTCCCTCATGCTGTTTTAGTGGTAGTGAGGCAGTTCTCACAATATCTGATGGCTTAAAAGTGGCAGTTTCCCTGGCACTCCCTCTATCTCCTGCTGCCAGGTAAAATATGCCTTGCTTCCCCTTCACCTTCTGCCATGATTGTAAGTTTCCTGAGGCCTTTCCAGCCATGCAGAACTGTGAGTCAATTAAACCATTTTGTTTATAAATTACCCAGTCTCAGGTAGTATCTTTATAGCAGTGTGAAAACGAACTAATACAGTGTTCCTACCCTGTTGCCATTTGTGAGCTTCAACTTTATCTTCTGTCTGTGATCTTGGCTTGACTGTTGGCTCAGCTCTTGCGTGATCATGATCTTACTTCCTTTTTGCTGCATGTGCTTTACTTCAGATCCTGATTGATCCTGTATGTTTGAGCCTAAGAGCACAACCACAAGTCCGAATTGCCCCTTGTGCAAATGTTCGGCATTTTTTTTTTAGACTCTACTCTGATTCCTGTTAATCCTAGTATATTGGCTCAATCAGAAGGCCCAAGATCCTTCCCTTTGCAATATAACTTTTGCTGTACAAAAAAAATGGGTTAAGGAAAAGGATGGAAGAAAAAATGATACTAAGGAGACATTAAGGTAGGAGAACCTCCTTAATATTTTGTCTATTCTACAGAAACCATCTTCTCTTATAAAATATTTTTGGTACAGCCAGAGAAAAACACATTGCACTGCACAGGAAAGATAATTTCTCTGGCCCAGAGTGATGTTATGTATGTGTATGTCTGGAAATGAGCCAGGCTGAATGCGGACAGAAAATATCAATGAAAATGGGATATGAAGTTGAATTTGAAGATTATTTTGGGTAATTAAAAACATCTGATGACCTTGGCAGACTACTAAATTAAATCTGAGTTAAAAGATGGTTTGGAGCTTTAGGAACAAGAGTCTGCAGGTGTATTTCTCTGTTGATAACTATTTGTGATGGAAGAAACGAGGTGAGGAATGCCTAGGTGAATGTCTTTCACAGCTAAATTGAAACATAGAGACTCAGGCAGAAATGGTCACGGAGGTTTACTTTTAAAAATAAATTCATATACCAGCTCAGAAAACATCCCACAAAATGACACTATGTGAAGGGTTGTCCCCTTGGAAAAGGAATTCAATTTTGAATTATCTATACTATAGACCTTGAAAGTCTTTAGTCACTTCATCCAATGAAAAATGGAGATGTTTGACTTAGTGACAGATGATCTGCCCAACAATGTTTTCTTTCTTCTATTGCTGCTTCAATTGTATATTTAGTGAATTAGTTGTGATTGATGATAGCATTTTAAGCACTTGATAGTTTTTTTCTGGTGAAAAGATGGCATAATTTAACTATATTAATAGTTTTAGGTTTAAGTATAGCACAATATATTTTTATAATCCTTCAGTAGTGAAGCCACAATTTATACAAATGGATTCATTCTGTCTTTAGATGAATCAACTCTGACAAAAGGATGTCATTTAAAGTAATGTTGCTCATCCTTCAGAGATGCAAAACTCAAGGCTACATTGCTCTGATATGAAATAACTTTGGAGTTTTGAATGCCTGGCAAAATTTGTATATGCCACTAACAGTAACTTAAGTGGTTTGTACAGCTGGAGCCAAATGTGCTCTGCAGGGAAAAATATCACCAACTGCTATAATTTTCACATAAGTAATAGGACTAAAGAAACAGTTTTGTTCAGAAACAACACCTTCTCTAAAATCTGGGCATGGAATGTTCAATCGGTGATATGGATTGGCTGTGTCTCCACCAAAATTTCACCTTGAATTGCGATAATCCCCACATGTCAAAGGTGGGGCCAGGTGGAGATGATTGAATCATGTTTCCCCCATACTATTCTTGTGGTAGTGAATAAGTCTTAAGAGATTTGATGGTTCTATAAATGGGAGTTCCCCTGCACAAGCTCTCTTGCCTGCCGCCATGTAAGATGTGTCTTGCTTCCCCTTTGCCTTCTGCCATGATTGTGAGGCCTCCCCAGCCATGTGGAACTGTGAGTCCATTAAACCTCTTTTTCTTTATAAATTACTCATTCTCTGGTATTTCTTTATTACCACCATGAGAACAGACTAAGACAATCAATGCCAATGTCTATTAATAACATAATTATGTACAATGTAAAGTGTTAGTAATTACTTCAGATTAGAAAGCTGCTATTTTACCTCAGGCAGTATTATTTGGAGTCTGGTATATATCAGATTTAAGGTGATTACCCTAAACCTTAGAAGAAATAATATTAACTAAATGTTATTTTCTACTTAGTCTATTACTTTCTGCAGAATAATAGTTTACGCTCTTACTTAGTAAATATCGCAGTAGGGGAGAAAATATAAGAGCGTACCCATATACTCATACAATCTCCTTTAGTGTGACTACCACATCACAGTATCTTAGTGCTACCTGAATGCCAATAGCTACGTTTTGTAAACGGAGATGAAAGAGAACTAGGGAAATTAATTGATGTGATTATTCTTCAGTAGTGCTGTATAATGAAGTATTTACTTAAGCTTGTAGGCCTTTAAGTGAACTTTCAACATTTCTAATATTGAATGAACCCAGACCTCTCTCAAAACATGCCAGTTCATATATATTATGCTTATAAGATTCAAATGTTCTCTCATACTGATAGTCTTAAACTGAGATATATTTAGCTTATCAGTGTCAAATTAAGACATGACAAGTTCCCAAAGACATATAAACATGACTCTGACAAATGAATATACTGGAAGCTGGATCTTATGTATAAGTAGTAGCTTTCATTCTCTTCCAGATCTGGGGTGTATGTGTATGTGTGAAGTTGATTGTATAAATGTAAAAATTTATCCAAATCTTTGATATGAGTTTCTGTGGGGCCTTTGGATGGTACCTCATCAAGTTCAGGAACATAACAGTACATCCAGGAGTGAGAGACAGGGTTTGTATGCAAGTGATAGCTTTAGAAGAGCAGTTCTTTCACAGGGATAGTAGTAGGGATCCATTCTGACATAGGTTTGAAGACTAGTCTTAATACTCAAATATTTCCTCACGAATAATTTTATTTATAGTATTTTATAAGTAATAACTACAGAAAGGCTCATTATTAT
>NW_012109075.1:1422572-1427867 GCF_000951045.1 Mandrillus leucophaeus
CTGCTTTTTTTTTTTTTTTTTTTTGGTGGAATCTCGCTCTGTCACCCAGGCTGGAGTGCAGTGGCACGATCTCAGCTTATTGCAAGCTCCACCTCCCAGGTTCATAACATTCTCCTGCCTCAGCCTCCCAAGTAGCTGGGACTACAGGTGCCCACCATCATGCCTGGCTAATTTTGTTTCTGTATTTTTAGTAAAGACGGGGTTTCACTGTGTTAGCCAGGATGGTCTCAGCTAGTCTCAATCTCCTGACCTCGTGATCTGCCCACCTTGGCCTCCCAAAGTGCTGGGATTACAGACATGAGCCACCGTGCCCGGCCATGAATTGTGTTCTTATTACCTACCAGGGGTATAAAAATGTGCAGTCTTCTGATCCTAGCTCTAGGCAAACAAATTCATAAGGTGCAAACATTCTGTAATCCCTTCAATATTGCTGTCTGTCACTATTCACGAATGTTAGCTCCCTATTATCCCCAAACTTTGTGGCATGTTTTAAAAATCTGTCCCTAGCCTGTAAAGGCCCCAAATGATACCAACCTCCCATCTCTTACATGCTTATATTTTTTACCTCTGACAGAAGGACATGTAAAGCTCTGCCTACATTTCCATTATTTACACCCGAATCATTGTAGCATTTCACACCCCAAATCCCCTAATAATGTGCAGTAGAAGCTCTATGCCCAAACTGTATTGGCATATGCCACATGCTGGATCCCTTCTACTTTGAATGAGGACAAAGAGTCTTCATACAGGCTGGGCACAGTGGCTCACACCTGTAACCTCAGCACTTTGGGAGACTGAGGCATGCAGATCACTTGAGGATGGGAGTTCAAGACCAGCCTGACCAACATGGTGAAACTCCATCTTTACTAAAAATACAAAAAGTAGCCCAGTGTGGTGGTGGGAGCCTGCAATCCCAGTTACTCAGGAGGCTGAAGCAGGAGAATTGCTTGAATCCAGGAGGCAGAGGTTGCAGTGAGGCGAGATTGCACCACTGCACTCTAGCCTGGGCAACAGAGCAAGACTCCATCTCAATCAATTAATCAATAAAGTAAAAATAGTCTTCATACAAAGGGTAGGTGATAACCCATGGTACTTTATAGGTAGTGTCTTCATTGGATTGATAATTTAAAAGTTTTGATTGATTTCTTTTTAAAATGTTTTAATTTTTAATTATTGTGGGTACATAGTAGGTGTATACATTTATGGGTACATGAGATATTTTGGTATAGACAAGCAATTTGTTATAATCACATCATGGAAAATTGGGTATCCACCCCTCCAGCATTTATTATTTGTGTTACAAACAATCCAATTATACTTTTTTAGTTATTTTAAGATGTGCAATTAAATTATTATTGACTATAGTTTCTGTGTTGTGCTATCAAATACTAGGTCTTATTCATCCTTTCTATTTCTTTTGTACCCATTAACCTTCCCCACCGGTCCCACAATCCCCCTCTACCTTTCCTAGCCTCTGGTAACCATCCTTTATTCTTTATCACCATGAATTTAAATGTTTTGATTTTTATATCCCACAAATGAGCAGAACATATGGTGTTTGTGTTTCTGTATCTGGTTTATTTGACCTAACATCATGACCTCAAATTCCGTCCATGTTTTCGCAAATGACAGGGTCTCAATCTTTTTCATGGCTGAATAGTACTCCTTTGTGTATAAGTACAACATTTATCCATTCATCTGCTGATGGACACTTAGGTTGTTTCCAAATCTTAGCAATTGTAAACAGTGCTGCAACAAGCATAGGAGTGTAGATGTCTCCTTCATATACTGATTTCCTTTTTGGGGTGTATGTACACAGCAGTGGGATCGCTGGATCATATGGTAGCTCCATTTTTAGTTTTTTGAGGAAACTCCAAACTGTTCTCTATATTTGTTGTACTCATTTACATTCCCAACAACAGTGAACAAGGGTTCCCTTTTCTCCACATCCTTGCCAGCATTTGGTATTGCCTGTCTTTTGGATGAAAGCCATTTTAACTGGGGTGAGAGTATATCTTATTGTAGTTTTGATTTGCATATCTCTGATGATCAGTGATGTTGAGCAACTTTTCATATGCCTGCTTGCCATTTGTATGTCTTCTTTTGAGAAATGTCTATTCAAATCTTTTGCCCAATTTTAATCAGATTCTTAGATTTTTTTTTTTCTATAGAGCTGTTGAACACCTTATATATTCTGGTTGTGAATCCCTTGTCAGATGGATAATTTGCAAATATTTTCTCTCACCCTGTGGATTGTCTCTTCACTTTGTTGATTTTTTCCTTTGCTGTGCAGAAGCTTTTTAACTTGACGTGATCCCATTTGTTTATTTTTGTTTTGATTCCTGTGCTTGTGGGGTGTTACTCAAGAAATTTTTGCCCAGACCAATGTCCTGGAGATTTTCCCCAGTGTTTTCTTATAGTTGCTTCATAGTCTGATGTTTTAGATATAGATCTTTAATTCATTCTGATTTGATTTTTGTATATGGTGAGAGGCACCATGTTTCATTCTTCTGCATATTTTGTAATAATGCTAAAAGTATAATTCATTATTAATATATAATAATTACAAATATCTGTAGGTAAAATAATATTGTTTTATTCATTTATGTTTATTTATTTTTAAATTTTAAGTTGCAGGATACAAGTGCAGAATATGTAGGTTTGTTACATAGGTATACCTGTGTCATGGTAGTTTGCTGCACCTATCAACCTGTCATCTAGGTTTTAAGCCCAGCATGCATTAGCTATTGGTCTTAATGCTCTCCCACCCTGTTGAGGATTATTGCATCAATATTTATCAGATATATTGGCCTGCCAGGTTTTATTTTTATTCTCATGTGTCTTTGTCTGGTTTTGGTGTCAGGGTAAAACTAACCTTATAGAATGAGTTTGAAAGTATTCCCTTATTCTCTATTATTTGGAATAGTTTCAGAAAAATTGGTATTAGTTCTTTAAATGTTTGGTAGAGTACAGCAATGAAGCCATCAGTTCCCAGGCTTTTCTTTTCTGGGAGACTTTTTATTATGGCTTGGAATTTGTTACTTATTCTTGATCTGTTCACGTTTTGGATTTCTTCTTGATTCAGTCTTGATAGGTTGTATGTATCTAGGAATGTATCAGATTATTCCAGATTTTCCAATTTATTGGCATAACTTACTCAAAGGAGCCACTAATGATTATTTAAATTTCTACAGTATCAGTTGTAATGTCTTTTTTTTTCATCTCTGATTTTATTTATTTGGGTCTTCTCTCTTTTCTTCTTAGTTGGGCTAAAGATTTGTCAACTTTGTTTATCTTTACAAAAAAACAAATTTTTGTTTCCTTGATTGATTTTATTATTTTCTTTATTTTAAATTCATTTATTTCTGCTATGGTCTTTATTATTTCTTTTCTTCTACTAATGCTGGGTTTGGTTTGCTCTCAGTTTTGTAGTTCTTTTAGATGTATCATTGGGTTATTTATTTGAAGTTTTCCTTTTTTTGATGTAGGGACTTACAAATTTTTCTCATAGTACTGCTTTTGCTATATCCCATAGGTTTTGTATGTTTTGTTTTTATTATCATGTGTTTTAAGAAAGTTTCCAATGTTCTTAATTTCTTCATTGACCCACTGCTTATTCAGGAGAATATTCTTTAATTTCCATGGATTTTACAGTTTCCAAGATTCTTCTTGTTATTGACTTCTAGTTTTATTGCATTGTAGTCAGAGAAGATGCTTGATATTATTTCAGTTTTTTTTTTTTTGAATGTTTTAAGACTTATTTTGTGACCCAGCAGCATATGGTCTATCCTTGGTTTATCTATGTGCTGAGGAAAATAATGTGTATTTTTCAGGTGTTAGATGAATTGTTCTATAAATTTCAATTAGATCAATTTGGTCTCTAGTACAGATTAAGTCTGATGTTTCTTTGTTGATTTTCTGTCTGGAAGCTATGTCCAATGCTGAAAAAGAGGTGTGGAATTCCCCTGCCATTATTATATTAGGATTTATCTCTCTCATTAGCTCTAATAATATTTGCTTTATATATCTGGGTGCTTCAGTGTCAAGTGCTTATATATTTAAAATTGTTATATCTTCTTGCAGAATTGCCCCCTTTATCATTGTATAATGACTTTCTCTGTCTCTTCTTACACTTTTTTGTGTTAAAATCTATTTTGTCTGATATAGGTATAGCTATTTCTACTCTTCTCTGGTTTCCATTGCCATGGGATATCTTTTTCCATCCCTTTATTTTCAGCCTACATGTATCTTTCTACAAGGTGTGTTTTTGTAGGCAACAGATCATACAGTCTTATTTTTCCATCTATTCAGCCACTCTACATCTTTTCGTTGGAGAGTTTAGTCCGCCTACATACAATGTTATTATTGACACATAAGGACTTATTCCTCCCATTTTGGTATTGGTTTCTGGTTGTTTTGTGTCCTCCTCTTCCTTTTTTCCTTCCTTCATGTCTTCCTTTTAGCAAAATTGATTTTCTCTGCTGGTATATTTTAATTTCTTGATTTTTATTTTTTGTGTATCTGTTGTATGTTTTTTAATTGCAGGTTACCATGAGACCTGCAAACACTATCTTATAACCCATTAGTTTAAACTGATGACAACTTAACACTGATTGCATAAACAAAGAAACCAGCATGCAGGAAAATTAATAACAATTCCACACTTTAACTTTGTCTCTCCACTTTTTAACTTTTTATTGTTTCTCTTTATGTCTTATCGTTCCATATATTTAAAAGTTGTTGTAGTTATTATTTTTGATTGGTTCATCATTTAGTCTTTCGACTTAAGTGAAGAGTAGTTTACACAATTACAGTGTTATACTATTCTGTGTTTTTCTATGCATTTACTATCACCAGTGAGTTTCGTACCTTCAGGTGATTTCTTCTTGCTCGTCAATGTCCTTTTCCCTCAGATTGAGGAACTCCCTTTAGCATTTATTATAGGATAGGGTTGCTGTTGATGAAATCCCTTACATTTTATTTGTCTGGGAAGGTCTTTATTTCTCCTTCATGCTTAAATAATATATATATACACACACACACATATATACACACACATATACATATATATATAACCAGATATACTATTATATCTGGCAAATATTTATATATATTTTATATATTATATATTTATATATTATATTATATATTATATATTTATATATAATATATTATATATGTATTTCATTATATACATATATATATATATATATATTTTACCAGATATACTATTCTAGGGTAAAAGGGTTTTTTTCTTCAGCACTTTAAATATGTCATTTCAAATGTCTCCTGGCT
>NW_012109075.1:1427917-1428571 GCF_000951045.1 Mandrillus leucophaeus
CAGATATTATATATACACATATATTTTATATATATATATATTTTACCAGATATACTATTCTAGGGTAAAAGGGTTTTTTTCTTCAGCACTTTAAACATGTCATGGCACTCTCTCCTGGCTTATAAGGTTTCCACTGAAAAGTCTGCTGCCAGATATATTGAAACTCCATTATACGTTATTTGCTTCTGTTCTCTTATTGTTTTTAGGATCCTTTTATCCTTTACCTTTGGGAGTTTGATTATTAAATGCCTGAGGTAGACATCTTTAGGTTAAGTGTGCTGGGTGTTCTATAACCTTCTTGTACTTGAATGCTGATATTTTCCTCTCTCCCTATCTCTTTGTCTACCTCCTCTTTAAGGCCAATAACTTTTTTTTTTTGATACATAGTTTCGCTCTTGTTGCCCGGCTGGAGTGCAATGGTGCAATCTTAGCCCAGTGCAATCTCTGCCTCCCAGGTTCAAGCGATTCCCCTGCCTCAGCCTCCTCAGTAGCTAGGATTACAGGTGCCCACCACCATGCCTGGCTAATTCTTGTATTTTTAGTAGAGACGAGGTTTCACCATGTTGGTCAGGGTGGCCTTGAACCGCTGATCTTAGGTGATCCACCCACCTTGGCCTCCCAGTGTGCTGGGATTACAGGTGTGAGTCATCATGC
>NW_012109075.1:1428756-1463865 GCF_000951045.1 Mandrillus leucophaeus
TTAGCCAGGATGGTCTCAATCTCCTGACCTCGTGATCTGCCCGTTTCGGCCTCCCAAAGTGCTGGGATTACAGGCATGAGCCACTGCCCCCGGCCTGACTGTGTATTTTCAAATAGCCTGTCTTCAAGCTCACCAATTCTTTCTTCTGCTTGATCAGTCCTGCTATTAAAAGATTCTGATGCATTCTTCAACATGCCAATTGTATTTTCATCTCTAGAAATTCTGCTTCATTTTTAAAAAGTATTTCAATCTCTGTTAAATTTATCTGATAGAATTCTGAACTCCTTCTCTGTGTTATATTTAATTTCTTTGAGTTTCCTCTCAACAGCTATTTTGAATTCTCTGTCTGAAAGGTCACGTATTTCTGTTTCTTCAGGATTGGTCCCTGGTGTCTTATTTAGTTCATTTGGTGAGGTCATGTTTTTCTGGATAATGCTAATGCTTGTAAATGTTTTTAAGTGTCTGGGCAATGAAAGTTAAGTATTTATTGTAATCCTCACAGTCTGGGCTTTTTTTGTGTCTGTCTTGGGAAGGCTTTCTAGGTATTCAAATGGTCCTGGGCCCCAAGCTCAATAGCACTGTGGTTTTTGCAGACTCACAGAGGTACTGCTTTGGTAGTCTTGGATAAGATTCAGAAATATGGCCAGGTGCTGTGGCTCACGTCTGTAATCTCAGCCCTTTGGGAGGCCGAGGCAGGCAGATCATGAGGTCAGGAGATCGAGACCACCCTGGATAACACGGTGAAACCCCATCTCTACTAAAAATACAAAAAATTATCCAGGCGTGGTGGCAGGCACCTGTAGTCTCAGCAGCTCGGGAGACTGAGGCAGGAGAATGGTGTGAACCCTGGAGGCGGAGCTTACAGTGAGCCAAGATTGTGCCACTGCACTCCAGCCTGGGTGACAGCACGAGACTCCATCTTAAAAAAAAAAAAAAGCTGGGCGTGGTGGCATGCACCTGTAGTCCCAGCTACTCAGGAGGCTGAAGCAGGAGAATTGCTTGAACCAGAAAGGCAGAGGTTGCAGTGAGCCAAGATTGCACCACTGCACTCCAGCTTGGTGACAGAGAGAGACTCTGTAAAAAAAAAAAAAAAAATCCAGAAGTATTCTCTGGATTACTGGGCAGAGACTTGTTCCTTTTCCTTGCTTTATCCCAAGCAAATGGTGTCTCTCTCCCTCTGCTGAGCCCCCTAGAATTGAGAGTGTGGTGATGCAAGCACCCCTATGGCTACCACCACTGGGATTGCAATGCGTCAGATCTGAAGCCAGCAGAGCACTGGACCTTATCCAAGGCCCTTCCCTTTAGTGCAGTGAGTTCCCCAAGGCCCCAGGCATGTCCAGAGATGCTATTTGGGAGCCAGAGATTGGAGTCAAAAGCCTTAGCAGTTCACCTGATGTTCTCTTCTAGTGTTTCAGCCATTGGGATGGGCGATTCCCCTCTGGCTAGGTGTGGTACAAATGCTCCCTCCATTCACAGTCACTGGCTAAGTCCAACATGGCTTTATTCTTCATTGTGACAGGGCAGCACTGAGTTCAATGTAAAGTCCCCAAGTCACTGCATTCGCCCTCTGGGAGATGGGGGAGTGGTGGCATAGGCAAATCAAGATTACCTCTTCTGCCCTCCTCAATACCTCTTTTGGTGATACTGAGTTACCACCAGGTACTGTGATTGTCCACCTGATTTTTGGTTCTTGTGATAGTGCTTCTCTGTGTGCAGATAGTTGTTAAAATTTGATGTTTCAGCACTGGGGAGGAATGGTGTAGGCTTCTATTCTGTCAGCTTGCTCTGCCATCCTTGATTGTTTCTAATTCAGTCTAACAGCCAATCAACAACTATGTAAATCCATTAAACCACTAATAAATTTAGACTTTTCTTGTCTGAGGCTTGCCTCAGTCTCTCAGTTGTCCTCATTGAGCATTTAATAAATAGTTCCAGTAAAGAACTCTGGGAGGAAAGAGTACAACTATTTGTATTGAAGTCTTCAGTATACATTTCTGGGGATTTTTCAAGAGTTGATGTTTGCAAGAAAATCAACTTTAAGTAATATAGAATAATAATCTCTTCCATTTGAGTAAATCTCTACAGAGAACATTGACACATATTAGTGGATTTGATTTCTACAACAACTTTGCAAGGAAAGCAGATGTTATTATTTCTATTTTACAAATGAAGAAACTTAATGAACTTTTTCAACACAGATGTGAATAACGAAGACCACAACTAAATCCTAGGTCCGTGTGTGTGTGTGTGTGTGTGTGTGTGTGTGTGTGTGTGTGTTATACTGCTCTGTTAGAATTATGATTGTTAGTGTTGGTATGAGGTTTTTTTTTTTTTCCCCAGTGAGATGGATTAGTTAATGGCATTGCTAATTTATATCTCCTTATAGTTTCACAGTGTACTCTCATGTCCAGAATGTTCTGTCCCTTTTCTCCTAGGCTTATCTCCTCCATGAGAACTCTGATATTTTCTGTGGATATCCTCTCTCTCAGAACTTCTAGAGCACTTCTAGTTTATTCTCTAAAATACAGCACTTAATTTATTTCTCTTATGTTTTGTTCATAGTGAACTGTTAGAATGAAATAGAAACTGCTCTCATTGTACAAGTGGCTTTAAACCTCTCTATCTCTTGACCTCTCCTTTTATTGCCATGGACTTTTCTAATGGCCTGCTTAGACTTATCCCTCCTCCAAGAAAGTGTCTGATATATATTTCTTTTAGTTTTCTTGTCTGCCAGTTGGAGATAATAATTACTATTTCAAAGGACTGTGAGGATTAAATGATAATTCCTTCAAAAGTGCCTGGCATTGTTTCTGGCACACAAAAAATAGTAGCTTTTGTGTACAAGGCAGATATTAAAGTGTTAAAGGAATGAGAGAAAGGAAAGATAGAGTTGTAAGTATGTCTTAGCCTTCTTAGTAATTCCCCTTGGCTTTAGGCATGCCTCAATTTTCACCATTTCTTCCATGAACATCTGTGCTTTGATTACATAAACATTCTTGTTTCCCAGATTAGTCTGTCAATAATAACATCTGTGAAAAGATGAGGTATGTGTGCAAGCATAATATCTATAAAGAGAAGTTAAAATCACTTCTGCATACATATTGTCTGCAGGTACCCATGTCATTAAGTCCTAATTAATGCTGCCTTTTTCATGTGTGCTGAATGGAAGATACAAAGAAATTTGGTGAATTACCCATTAACCACATTCAACAGAGAGATAGGTAGAGTTTTTTCCCTACTTATAATTATGAACTTATAGACATTATCTCCTGATTGCCCTTTGAAAAGTTCTCCAATATATAATTACTAATATAAATATAGTCACGTGGCCTAAAAAACCCTCTGTAACACTTTTAAATGCTTCCTACATTTTCAATTGTACCTTTTTCCATAGGAGATGCTAAAAACCTATGCTTCATCCCTGGCAAAAATCTCCAATGTTGAGTCCTCTCTTGTATTATAAATATCACCATTGAAAAAGTTTTGCATCGTCTAGTGATGATCTAAACTTATGTGCACATTAAAATTAAGGGTGGAAAAACCAGTTCATATACAAAAGAAGAAACCCCTGCAATTTTGACCAATTTTAGAACCAAATAAAGCTATCTTTTATTTTTGAGACCATTTATCTTTTTTAACTTCTTTTTTTCTAATGATGAGGTAAAAAAACAGAATACAGTTATCAGAAATAATAACTTCAGATTCAAGAATGTTTCAGAGGTGATCCTATCTGTTTTCCTGCCCAAACTAGTGAATAAAATTGCACAACTAATAATTTAGGAACACTACCTATGGAAGCCATAATTAAGTCATAGTAAAAACATGAATTTTCAGCAATTGACATTTCATATAACAAATCGTATTTTGACCTTTTGTATGCCAGTCATAAAAGGATACTTGTGGGGATGACCTGGTATTGTTGACGAATCTGAAATTTTTTTTGTACTTTTATTGGGCTCTGTCTTTATTGCTCCTAGGAGAGTGATAACTCTGTTTCTTTTTCACTTATATCCAATAGATAAAAGGGGGGCATTGATTGTCTTAAAGATTCTTATTATTATGAATAATAATCTTAAACTCTCAAAGGACCAAAATTCTCAATTAAGGATTTTTCTATATTCAACTCTACCTGTCATGTGTAGCTTGCATGTATCAGTTGCCCATCCCACAAAAGAATGAAAAATGAAAATCCTAACAGATTTGATATTGGATTTTAGACTTTAATGCCTTTAGCCCTGCAATGGGCATTTTACTGGCATTTTGAAGACATTTCTTTTTAATCTGCAAAATAGAGATTTGAAGTGACTTGACAATCATAGTAAGATGATTCTCGGTGTACCTTCACTATAAAAATACAATTTGACCATTGTAGAAAGTCTTTAAATGGTATCGATACTTGCCTTTCAGGAGTAACGCTGAGATATTCAAGGTACCCTACCTCTATTGGGAAGTGAAACTGGAAAATAACTTAAGCATGTGTTTAGAAACTCTCCACCCCCACTCCCCCTATCTATTTTTGGTGAACGTCCATCAATCAAGGGTCTTATACCTTCACATTGACACAACAGCACACACAGAATCTTCTGCCTCTTAGACACAGGGTAAACTCCTGATAATTATTGGCTAATGGTAAGGATAAAGGTTTCTTTGGCCTAATTTTAGCCATATTCTCCCATGCGCAAGGCTACATTTGTCCAGAGTTCTACATTTAGGATTCCAAAATAAGTTAAACTGTGTATACTTCATGTCAAATCGGTCATCTGAGATTCATTTATTCTTTCTGACAATTGACATAGTATATAATGCAAACCACTTGTTCAGTCCTATTTAATTATTAAGTCAAATCACATGGTCTACCCCAAATTTTCATCCCAGTGATTTTCCATTTCCAAAAAATCAAATCTGACTGACTTTTTGACTTTTTTTGCAATGCAATCTATTGCTTAACAATTGACTTGTAAACATTCAATCCAGCCAGGAGTAAAGATACAGGCTTATGCAAATTAATAATAAGTGCCTTTTCATCTTACATTCTCCCAATTCCCTTTCTCTAGGGCAAGGAAAACAGTCATATCCTGGATATTTTCTTTCATGCTGCTGTTTACCTTCATGGTGTATATATATGATACTCCTCCAGTAACTGCTCTGAAGTGGGTTTATAGTGCAAAATTAGCATGGAAAGAAACAAATGCTAAAAACAGTACAACTTGTTTAGGATTACATATTATAAAAATATAAAGACTATATATCCAGGAGAGATGTCATCAGGATGCCTGACTAGAGGTGCTCAACACTCATCTTCTTCACAAAGGAGGACCAGAATGATGAATAAATAAATGCAATTCAAGTAGAGTGTCTATGGAAGTACACTGGAATTCAGCAAGGAAGGGACAAAATCTTCGGAAGCACAGAAACTTGGGATGTCAGCATAGGAAGCAAAGCACCCAACTAGGATCAGCTCAGAACCAAGAGAGACTCCCCATTAGGATAGAAAAGTAAGCAGGAGATCTCCAGCAACCCCCCCGTTACTAATGCAGATGCCTGAAACCCTATCTACAAGAGAACCCCACAGTCCTTGCAGGCCCTGATCCCAGTAGAGGGAGCTGTCTGGAGTTAATGTAGCTGTATTGCTCCAGAGACAGAAGTAATGGTGCGTTCCCCCAGTCCTTGGAACATAACTTGCAACAATATGGTGTCATTTTGAGAACAAAGTCAGGCTGGAGTACATCCTGCCCTGAGGCCCAAGAGCCCCTGTATCTCCATATCCCTTGGTCCCACCTGTCATTCCACCATGCCAACACAAAAGGCTATAATGTCACAACTGCAGATAGACCCAAGAGTACAGTTATGACACCAGCACTTGAGCCCACACAGTACCCTATACCTCAAAAAATAGGCAGTCCAGCACAGGGGGTAGGCTACTCCCCAGACCAAAGGAGCCAACATGTTTGTGCTCCAGGGCATGAAAACCACCTATTCAATGCCCTCTACCACTGGTGACCTTGTCCCCTTAACCAGCAGAGCTGGTTATCTTATCTAACTTATATAGCTTATATAAACTGATCTAACCAGAGCTGCTGCACACTGCATGCAACCAGAGGCCAAGGGCCAACCCACCCAGTACAAGCTGCCCCTGGCAATGCTGTCTGTCTCTGTAACTAGTAGAGCTGCCACAACTGGTGGCCTATCCCCAAGTGCTTCAGAACTGGCCTACCCAACAACCCCTATCCCCAGCAAAGCCATGCTACAGTCTTAAAAATTACCCACAGCCCAGACTACTGAAGTACTAGCGGATACCACTGATGTTAATTACAGATGAATAAATCACACAAAGACTCCACTAGTGGGACCTACCCAGAATTAAAGCCAAAGCACCCTACCCGACTCATACTTTAAGATACATATATAGGAAAAAGTACAGTAATTATCCTGTAACAGACCTCAAAGCAAAGCAAATATATAAACTGCCAGAAAAGGAATTTAAAATAATAATCCTAAGGAAATATCAGTGAGATACAAGAGAATACAGGTATATTGATACAATTCAACTAATTTAGGAAAATAATATGGTCTGAATAAGATTGTATAGTTTGCAAAAAGTTTCTCCCATTCTGTAGGTTGTCTGTTCACTCTGTTGGTAGTTTCCTTTGCTGTGCAGAAACTCTAGTTTAATTAAATCCTGTTTGTTAATTTTTGCTTTCGTTGCAGTTGCTTTTGCCATTTTCATCATGAAATATTTGCCTATTCCTGTGTCCAGGATGGTATTGTGTAGGTTGTTTTCTGGGTTTTTATAGTTTTAGGTTTTACATTTAAGTCTTCAATCCACTTTGTGTTTATTTTTGTATATGGTGAAAGGTAGGGGTCTGATTCAATCTTCTGCATATGGCTAGCCTGTTATCCCAGCATCATTTGTTGAATAGGGAATCTTTTCCCCATTGCTTGTTTTTGTCAGGTTTGTCAAAGATCAGATAGTTGTAGGTGTGTGGCCTTATTTCTGGGTTCTCTATTCTGTTCCATTTGTCTATGTGTCTGTTCTTGTACCAGTACCATCCTGTTTTGGTAGCTGTAGCTCTGTAGTATAGTTTGAAGTCAGTTAACATGATGCCTCCAGCTTTGTTCTTTTTGCTTAGGATTGCCTTGACTATTCAGGCTCTTTTTTGCTTCCATATGGATTTTAAAATACTTTCATCTAGTTCTGTGAAGAATGTCAATGGTAATTTGATAGAAATAGCATTGAATCTGTAAATTGCTTTGGGCAGTGTGATCATTTTAATGATATTGATTCTTCCTATCTATGAACATGGAATGTTTTCCATTTGTTTGTGTCATCTGTGATTTCCTTGAGCAATGTTTTTTAGTTATCATTATAGAAATCTTTTACTTCTCTGGTTAGCTGTATTCCTAGGTATTGTATTCTTTTCATGGCAATTGTGAATGGGATTGCATTCCTGATTTGGCTCTCAGCCTGATTGTTGTTGTTGTATAGAAATGTTAGTGATTTTTGTACATTGATTTTGTATCCTGAGAATTTGCTGAAGTGGTTTTTCAGGTTAAGAAGCTTTTGGGCTAAGGCTATGAGGTTTTCTACATGTAAGAGCATGTCATCTGCAAAAAGGGATAGTTTGACTTCCTGTCTTCCTATTTGAATGCTCTTTATTTCTTTCTCTTACCAGATTGCCCTGGCCAGGCTACTCCAATATCATGGTGAATAGTAGTACTGAGAGAGGGCATCCTTGTCTAGTGCCAGTTTTCAAGGGGAATGCCTCCAGCTTTTGCCCATTCAGTATGATGTTGGCTGTGGGTTTGTCATAGATGGCTCTTATTATTTTGAGGTATGTTCCCTTAATACTGTTTATTGAAAGTTTTTAACATGAAGAGATGACGAATTTCATCAAAAGCCTTTTCTATTGAGGTAATCATGTGTTTTTTCTCTTTAGCTTTGTTTATGCTGCTCTTTCTTTCTACTTTCTTGAAGTAAGACCTTGGATTATTGATTTCAGATTTTCTCTTAATTCTAATATAAGTATTTTGTGCTATAATTTTCCATCCTAGTACTTCTTTAGCTACATCCCATATATTGATATGTTGTATGTTTATTTATATTCTGTTCTTTCTATTTTTAATTTTTTTCTTTCTAGTTTGATTCTACTATGACAAGACAACAGAATATGTAAGATTTCAATTATTTTTAATTTTAGACATTGGTACTATGGTGAAAGATATGATCTGTCTCATTTTAAAGTATTCTTTACATACTTTAAAATTGTGTATTCTAAGGTTGGTGGAGTATTCTGTAGATTTCACTTAAAAACTATTGATTGATAGTATTTTTAGTTTTCCTGCATAATTGCTGGTTATTTATCTAAAGTTACACACACGCACACACACACACACACACACACACAGAGCTGCTGAAAGAGGCTAGAGTGGTTTCAATCTACTTAAAAGAACTGGAACCACAGCCTGCCTAGACCCACCCTGTTGCACATGGAAGAAATGTCATGACTATCACATTTATATTTAAGGTAATCATTAATGGTATTATTTGTTGCTATTTATACTATGGTAAATATGCATAACATAATATTTATCATTTTAACTATTTATAAGTGCACAATTCAGTGGCACTAAGTATATCCACAATGTTGCGTATCCATCACTACTATCTATACCACAAATTTTTAGCCATCTCCAACATAAACTCTGCTCATTAGATAATGACTCATAATTTTTTCCATTCCCTCTCAGCCTCTTCTATCCTCTATTCTACTTTTTGTCTGTATACATTTGCCTATTCTAGGTACCTCATATAAGTGTAATCATACAATATTTGTCTTTATGTGTCTGGCTTACTTCACTTAGCATGATATTTTCAAGCTCCATCCTTGTTATAGCATATATAAAAATTTAATTGCTTTTTATGGCTGAAAAATATTCTGTTGTATATATGTATGTTATATATATGTGTATATATATATAAAACATTTTGGCTTTACATTCATCTATTAATGGATTATTGAATTGTTCCATCTTTTGGCTATTGTAAATAATGCTGCTATAAACATTGGTGCAGAAATATCTCCTTGAGTTTCCTTCCAATTCTTTTGGACATACGCTTAGGAGTGGAATTACTGGGTCATATGGTAATTCTATGTTTAACTTTTTGAGAAACCACCAAATGGTTTTCCACAGTGGCTGCACAATTTACATTCCCACCAACAATGCACAAAATTTTTAGTTTCTTCACATCCTCGCCAATATTTAATTTCCGGGCTTTTTCTTTAAATTATTACCAATCTAATGGGCATGAAGTAGTATCTCATTGTGGTTTTGATTTGCATTTCCCTAATGACTATTGTTGTTGAACGTCTTTTCATGTGATTATTGGCCATTTTTATATCTTTTTTGGATAAATGTCTATTGAATTTCTTTGCCCATCTCTTGAATTGGGTTATATTTTCATGTTTCTGTTAAGCTGTAGGAGTATTTTTTAATACATTCTGGATATTACCATTACCAGGTTTGCAAATATTTTCTCCCATTCTCTAATTGTCTTTTTGATTTCTTGATAGTGTTTCTTGATGCACAGAATTTCTTAACCTGTAGTTTTTCTTTTATTGCCTGTGCTTTCAGTGCTTTATCAAATAAATTGTAGCAAATCCAATACTACTACAATGGCATATTATTCAGTAATAAAAGAAGAATGAAGCAAAATACATAGATAAACCTTAAAATATTATGCTAATGTATTATGTTCACAGAGTTATGCAACCATCACCAGAATCAATTTTGGAATACTTTCATTACTTCAAAAAGAAACCCATACCCATTAGTAAATCTTCTAAGGTCTTTTCTGGGCCAAGTGTACAGTTTTGCTCATGTGTGTGACCTTCTAAATGTTTAAAGCTTTTCAAAGCTCTCTATGGACATCTCATTACCCAGTTTTTCCTTTTTACGTCTTTTAGTCAGCCTCTTATTAATTCCCATTGATGGTGTCACCCTAGGCATCTGTGAAGTCAAATAATTGACACTGATCATTTTTGACAAATTCCCTGTGGATAAAACTGTTCACCTGGTCATAGAAATCATGCCCTGAGAATGTAGCTTTTCACCAAGCTTTCAGACAGGTCGAATTGAGACAATTTTCTATGTATGAGACTTCTGGATTGCTCTAAATCCATTGTACTTCCTCCAATGGCTGCTAGGCTACAGGATTTTTTACCACAGTAGTGAGGCTATTGGCTTTTAAGGATACCAGGGAGCTGGGGATTAGGGCCAATTAAAACACCACAAAGCTCATTGTTCTTACTGAAATTCAGCCACTTTTCTTGGAGAAACATTCTTTGTATCATTGCAAGCCTTTAGTTAGTGTCCAGAGTTCTGAAAAAGTTGATTTTGGCAGATTTTTGCCAGTGTTCTCATTGCTTTTATGGAAGAGTTGATTTTTGAAATCCTTACTCCAACATTCCAGAAGTGCCCTCTTAGATGAATTATCTTAAACACTTTAGTTCAACATAGAATGAGTGTGTGTTTGTGTGTGTGTGTGTCCGTGTGCGTCCATTTGCCTGTTTATCTGTCTGCCTATCTGTGTCTGTGTGTTAATATTTCTCTCACATGCACACATTTTTTATTGTGTTCATCTACTTTGACTGTAAACCTTCTGTCTGTGTGTTGGTTCTTGAATATTTATTTCAAAGAAATGTTGTTTTTGCAACATTGTTCTGGTTCTCCTTTAAAGGTCAGCTACTTTTTCCTTATATTTTCATCCATACATCGGTGTTTGGCTTTTATTAAATAGCAGCAGTGCAATATTCCAGATTTTATCTTTCTGGTTTAAGCATGTGAGCAAGACACAAAGGATAATAATACAACATATTTTAAGAGACAAAACAGGTTGCTACAATACTAGAAGATGTATTTAAATATATTTAGCATCCCTTTATGTAGAAACTAAAACAAATCCAATATTAATAGCATAAGCATTTGGGGCATGTGTGTGAGAATATGTTTTCTGTTCAAAAATAAATTTTTATTATCCAAGTCCTTTAAATTTCTTTTTTCCAATTTGCTTTGCTACCCTTGGCAAAAATGGTACTAGCCTAAATATGACTATACCAACGTACCAATATAATCCTGTACTTCAGTTATTTTGGCTATGCTAAATCCAGATGCCACAATTCCTCCTGGAATATTAAAGAATCCTTTGCCAGCAGGTTGTCCAACAGCCAGTCATACTTGCTCAGCACCTATCTTGACAAAACTGTGAAGCAGGCAAAGTTATGTCTTCAGCACCTGCCCATCCCCTAATTTAGTTCCTTTTGTTTCTTCTTTCATAATAAATGGACAAGCAGGTGACTCAGCTCTTTACAAGATTCTCCATGTGACCACAAAAATGTTTTAAGAATAGACCATGTTATTTAAGGAAGGAGTCAGAAACTGTAAGAGGAAGTACATCCCCAATTTGAAAAATCTTATCATATGTCTTGTGAAACAGTGCCTCCTGATGCTCTCATGTCTCCTTCCTTCCTTCTTGTTTTTTCTTTTGCTCTCTCTACATCTCTCTCTTATTCTTCCTCCTTTCCATTCTTTTCTTTCTTTCTCTACCCTGTTCTTCCCCCCTCTCATCCTTCTTTCCTTCCAGGCACATGTGAACCACTTATTTTTACATTGGGTCTCTCAAATATGGAGTATTAATCACATAAGCACATAAATAATGGCATGCTGTTCATCTGGGAATTTTTCCAAGTAATGGGGTTTAGCAAGCTACATAACGAGCTCGTTGTAACCCTTTCTCTTCCCTCACTCTGAAATTAAATGTCAGGGATCTCTCACTAGAATACTACAATGCTAAACATACCAAAAGTATCTGATAATGTTTAGTTACCAATAGACAGGAAAAGTTTTCTAGTCCTTCCATTTTCATTTAAAAAATATCTCTTGGGAAACCCATTTCAGATCACGAAGTTTTACACAAATGTATAGCTAAAACAGTCACCTATCGATCCAAATACCTATTACCAGATAAACAACAGACAATGATTCACTCATTTACCCAGGATAAAGCCACGTCTGTATACACACAAGGACAATGTAGTGAAAATGGGTGATTTTAGTTTGTTGCTAGAGATATCATTGAAGGAACACAGGCACTTGAGTCAGACAGACATAAGCTTAAGTCTATTCTCTCTTATGTATTTGCTAGTTTTTTATGTAAAAAAGGTGAATTTCCTATGTTATCTTGAGGTGATTGAGGACAAGAAGATTAAATGAAATGACATATGCAAAGTATAAAACACTGCCTGGCACATAGTAAACACTCAGTGATTACTGCTGACTGCTGCTGACATTCAAGGAGTTTCCAGTGTCTCAAGTCCTGCAGACGCCCAAATGGAGTCACTCCACACTTTGCAGATTCTTTCTGTAGTATCAGTTGTCCCTAGTGCCTTCTAGGAAGAGAAGAACATTAGTCCCTTTCAGCTCAACTATGCATATAGATAGGATAAGAGACTTGGGCAAGAAGAAGCTAGTGCTAGTGACTTTCCCCCATGAACACTTTTCCTTTAAGTCTTTTTATTATCACCCAAATCTATTTGGTTTAGAGTTTCTGTCTTACTAAATGTTATCCTGGTGGCTTGAAAGGGTTAATGCCATTTCCAAATGGAGTATATTCTGCCCTAAAAAAAAAATCTGAACACAAATCCCTACAAATATGCGTAAATTAATTTCAGCCTACTTTCCTTCCCCGCCCGAAGGCTCAGGCTGTCTGAAGAGTAAGCTTCTAGCTTCTCTTAGGCAATCTGTATTTTAAAAAATCACTGATCCTTCTGTCAGAATTACTTCCTTTCATTTCAGAGAACAATCCTATCATGTCAAAAATCCACTGCAATAGAAATAAACAGGAATAATAGCAGAGTATAATTTAATAGCAAGAAAGGAGGGTAAGGTAAACTATAGGCAAGAGGTATGCAAATGCTTCATGTGACATGCGGAAGAAAGAAGCAATACGTAGTATATGTGTGTTGTGTGTGTAGAGTAGTGTACGTAAATGTGTATAGGAGCATGTTTGTATGTGTGTGTGGGCATATAATTTGTAAATAGGTATAGTCCATAGGAATGAAGCACTATGTATCTTGTTAGAGATATTGCTTTTTTGATTCTTGAATAAGGAGGATGCTAGAAAACATCCACCATTATCTGTACTCTTGGTTTGCACAATCCTTCCTCCCTGCTATCCCCTGCCACCATGCAAAACTTTCATACTGTGTCATTAATTCTTCCAGCCTGGGGATAGTCCCCAAATTATCTCATTACTTGGCTGCTTAGTGCCATCAAAATTTGGATTATTAAGGAGCTGCATGAGGCCTTATTTCCTTGTAATGAAAGCACAGTGACCATCTAGATAGAGATTAATATCTCACTTGGGGTTATGTAATATTTTCTATATTCCATTCTAGTTACAGTCCTTCTTCCTAATTTTTCAAAATGCCACTGAAGCCCATTTCATGAAATTGCAAAGTAATCTGATGGTGATGAATCACTTTTAGAAGGAAAAATTTGCTGAAGCTATGGATTTGCATTCCCCCATGTCATTTTAGTTAAAATGAGGAATGCTTGGAATTTATATATAAACAGCATTGTGTTTTGGCCTTATTTATTACAAAAGACACTTGAGATAACTGCTTGTTTCAATTACACTTTGCCATTGTGTGAAGAGAGAAAAAAAACTGTCTTCTTGTACTTACATATTTGCTGTCAGTTCAGGACTTTTAAGGAATAGTTTGTTAAAATGGCTATTGAAAAAGTTAGGGTCCCAATGATTGTTCTCAGAGACAAAGCTATGAATTTATTTTCTACCTGATAATTCATCAAATTTGGGCCTCTGAGAAAGGCAACCCGGTTGTTTTAACATCAATGCTCTCCCTCACTCTCTTCCCATCTTTCTCTTCTAATATAATTCTTCTGCCCCAAATCAAAATTAGAGATTAAATACTTCTTGCCTAGCACACATGGTCTTTTGCCCAACTCACTTCACACTACTTATCTTTGGTTCAAATCCCAACAACCCTCTTCTAATCTCCATCTGCAGCCCTTACCCCCATTTTCTCTTCCCTCTAGTAGGTACTAGAAAGACAAGTTCAGTTTTCTCTCTGATATCATGAAACCCCTACCATGAAATCACTGAATAATCTACTTACCTGAATGATTAATTCTGTGAAGTTTGATTCTTTAATATAACAACAGATAAGAATCTTATTAATTTGATATTTTTGGTATCTACTTACCTGAGTGACTAATTCTGTGAAGTTTGATCCTTTAATATAACAACAGATAAGAATTTTATTAATTTGATATTTTGGTATCGCAGAAAGTTTCACTAGTTTTTTCTTTAGAAACATTAAGTTTGCCTTCTATGGAATGGGTGAGTCCATGGATTTTTCACCGATGCTGAATCAAGCCATGAAGTTTTCCCTTTATTAATAAGTATTTATTGAGCACTCAGTATGCCATTTATCCAATGAATAATAAGGAGTGGGAGAGTGGATTGAGACAAAGGATGTAAATAGTGTGGGCCCTGCTTATAAAGACAAGGATAAGCTCTTGCCTTCCTTTGAAGGAATTGTATTATTGATATGATAATCTTCCCAGGACCTAGAGAGGTGCTAATAGTTAGAGTTCAGGGTTCTAATTCTGGTTTGCTAGTAATCAAGTATTTGATATAGGCAAAGTCTCTTTATAACTCTTTAGGTTCCTGTTTATATAAAAACAGGGGATTGGGCTAGATACACTTCTCTGTGTCTCTCTCACACACACACAGACACACACACACACACACAGACACACACACACATACACATGTGCCCACCTGAAAGACATATAAAACAAGTAGTCAGCAGTGAGAATAATGAGTCAAAGAAAGTTCCTTCTAGGAGGTAAGATTTAAATTTTATTTCATCACTTATGTGTACAGAGTAATGGTTATGCTGAGGAATGGTATCTTACCTTAAGTTTCAGTTTAAACTAAAACATATGATGAAATTATTTTCAACACGATCTTAGTATCTGTCCTCCCACTTTGGTTTTGCATGCAGAAAGGAATTTTGGATAGTTTGATATTCTAGTACTTGGCATATCCTACTCATTATAGATTAAGCATTTCTGGCTTCTGCCAGATGCCATTTATAGCCTTTTGCCAAAACTTTGTTTACATACTCAAAATTTGACCATCCACTCCTTGAAGGCAGAGACTTCAAAATCTTCTATTTATTTATAGTGCCTAGCACAATGCCAGGCACATAATATTATCTCATAATCTTCTGACAAAGATATCTTTGGGAAATTATATTGAGAGATGACATCAATGTTTGGACATTCCTATTTGAATTTTGTAAAGATTATAAATTGGACCAACAGAATATGACATGGCAATAAAATCACATCAGCTTCAATTTATCAAGTTCTTACTATGTACCAGGCATTTTACATATGTTATCTCATTTAATTCTTTTTTTTTTTTTTTTTTTTTTTTTTTTGAGATGGAGTCTCGCTCTGTCGCCCGGGCCGGAGTACAGTGGCCTGATCTCTGCTCACTGCAAGCTCCACCTCCCGGGTTTACGCCATTCTCCTGCCTCACCCTCCTGAGTAGCTGGGACTACAGGTGCCGCCACCTCGCCCAGCTAGTTTTTTGTATTTTTTAGTAGAGATGGGATTTCACCGTGTTCGCCAGGATGGTCTCGATCTCCTGACCTCGTGATCCACCCGTCTCCGCCTCCCAAAGTGCTGGGATTACAGGCTTGAGCCACCGCGCCCGGCTCATTTAATTCTTATAACAACACTATAAGATAGATGCTACTATTCTCACTTACTTATGGGGAAACTGAGGCACAGAGTGGTTAAATAGTTTTCATAAGGTCATATAGCTAATAAGCACAATAAGTCTTCACTTAACGTCATCAATAGGTTCTTGGAAACTGTGACTTTAAGTGAAACAGCATAGAATGAAACCAATTTGACCATAGGCTAATCCTAAACAAGAATTAAATTTCAGCAGCATATTTCTAGTCACAAAAACATCATCAAACTTCTAGATGAATACAAAAACACTTCTAATATTAGACATTGAAATAAATGCAAGCTATACATACATTTAAGAAACATTAGTAAAAGCAAGTAAAATAATTATTAACCCCAAAATCCAAAATTTCTTTCTGCATGCAAAACCAAAGTGGGAGGACAGATACTAAGATCGTGTTGAAAATGATTTAATCACAAATTTTAGTTTAAACTGAAACTTAAGGTAAAATTTCTCAGCATGACTCTTATTCCAGTTCAGAGTCATGGGTAGCTACAGCCTATCCTGACAGCTCAGGGCACAAAGCAGGGACCAGCCCTGGACAAGACATGATTGCATTGTAGGGCACACTCACACATATACTGACTCAGACTAAGATAATTTAGACACCCCAATTAACCTAATGTGAACATCTTTGGGATATGGGGGGAAATCAGAGTACCCAGAGAAAACCCACCCAGACATGGGGAGAATGTGTAAACTCCACATAGACAGGGGCCCTGGCCAGTAATCGATTATTTTTCCTCATCAACATCATAAAACAATGTTGAACAAAACAACATTATTTGAGGACCTTCTGTAATGAAACTTAGAATTGAAAACCTGTCTGGCTAGAAACCCTTTAACCACTATTGTATTGACTACTTGGCATTCAAGGAAAATCTTTTCCTGTGAACTAATCCATAGTCTAATTCCATAGTCTTCAGTTCCCCTCTCATCTGGAAAGAAGACAAATAGCATTTGCTTCCTTTTCAAGCTTTGACTCTGAAAGATATCTATCTTTTACCTCTTTGAAATTGACTCTAAGAAAAAGCCTCTTTCCTGAGAAAGTGAAGTGAACTTAGTATCAAGAATCTCTTTGAATGGAGAAGACACATTCTCATTTTGTACTATCAAGTCATAGAAATGTGGAATTTTAGATTTTGAGAGACAGACCCTTCAATAATAGATTATTAGAAACTATTGTTGATTTATTTTCCTCTGTTATTTTTTAAAGACAGGCTTGCTTATACCTTAAAGGCATTGAAATAAATGTACTAGGATGTTAATATTCTTCTCAAATTTCAACTTTGTATAGAAATAGACCCCGGATTAGTTGGCAACTAATCAGTTTATTCTGATGAGGACTGCTTCACTTATCCCTGAATTTTAACCTGAATGTGAATACTCAGGAAGCAAATTTAAGGCCTAAGAAAGTAATAATTTTACCACTTGGTAGATTGGTAGCCCAGCAAAGAAGGGGTTGTTAACATTTTAGAGTGGGAAAATTAACCTGACTTTTCTGTGCAAGAGGCTTTCTCTCTTTGTTCAAGGACAATAGGTCTTTATGCAAATACTTCTTTGTCTCACTCAAGTTAAAAAGTTCTTCTGGGTGCTTGTTAGCTGTCAGTGAGTATTGTTCTCTAGTTTTCCTATCTTTTAAGGGCATAAGATCCCTTGAGCAGGCTTGGTGGGCATACATTATCCCTGACATTACTGTTGCACATATATCTTCTAAACTATCCAAATTGGCATATTCCAAGAATTCTCAAGGAATAGAGATGACACCACTGAAAGCCAGAATTGATTGTCCAAGTTACCCAATCAAGTGATGATTTTGTTTCTTGAATCAGAAATCAGAACTCTGTAAGTCCCCTTCCATGGTATGGTTTATAGGAAGCGAACATTTATAGAATTAGACCCCTTGGTGATACGACCTTTCAGACTACCTAATCTCAAATAATTTCAACCTTTTTTTGGCTGCTTTTCATTGTTAAGACATATTCAGTCAAAATATTTTTGGAAAACTTTTTTTAGCATAAATGAATATTATATTGACTCAAGTTGGTTGGAAATCACAAGTTAAAATTGCTCTGTCTTCTGTAGCTAATAATTCTTGGCACTGGGATTATGTTTCAGGATGGCAGAACAGTCTGCATGAGTACTCTGATTGGTTATAGAATATTAATTGGCTGCTGAAGTAGTGTTTAGAGCTCCAATTTAAGGTTGACAAGAATGATAGCTTTCATTTGTATGCAAAAACTTCAACTGTCTCTTCAAGAAAGATGATGACATCCTACTTCATCTGTCACTCTTTCTTTACTTTTTAATAGAGGAAAAAGAAAGGAGAATGAAAGAACCTTTATCAAACATGATTTTCAAGATTGCCTTGATGCAAATGAAGTGTCTCAATAATCCTGTTGCTTCACTAAAGCATACTTATTTACTCTTCATTGGTACCTTAGTACATTTTCTGTTGCTATAACCAAATATCTGAGACTGGGTAATTAATAAAGAAAAGACATTTATTTCTTACATTTCTGGAGGCTGGTAAGTCCAAGGTCTAGAGGCCACATTTGGTGAGGGCGTTTTTGTTGATGAGGAATCTCAAGGTGGTGCAGGGCATCCCATGACTAGGGAGCTCACAAAAGACAGCTAAACCCATTTTTTTTGTAACAGAACCACTATCACGATAACTAATTCACTGTCTTAAGCCATTAATCCATAAATGGATTAATTTATTCATGATAGCAGAGCCCTCATAACCCGATCTTCTCCCAAAGGTCTCACCTCTCAACACTGCTGTATTGGGAACTGAGTTCCTACACATGAACTTTTGTGGGACACATTCAAAATCATAGCAATCAGATTAAGAAGTGCATGAACTGCTATAAGGTGAAGCTTTCGTTCACTGAAAATACAACTACAGGATATTGTCTCTGAGATTTTCAAACTTTAACAGTGATTTATTTGGCATTCTGTGAGACATTTCTTATTAGCCAAAGATAAATAACAATCTAATTTGAGGTACTAGCAAAATGAAGTACTGACTTCCATCATCTCCATCATGCCACTCAATTGCTTATACAAAGTTACTCAGGGAAGACCTGGTTCTATGTGAAGGCAGAGAACAACTGTCAGCTTAAGGAAATATATATCATGGACCCTGAAAGAACACCATATTCCAACCTAATTCACTGTGGTTTTGGATTAGATTCTACTACATATAACAGAAAACCCTACTTATAGTTGTTCAGACATATATGTATTGATTCTTTCAAGCAAAAAGAAACAGAAGTTATGCAGTCCAGGGTTGGTATAGTGACTTCAAGAAGTCATCAGGGATCTACACTTTCACTTTCTTACTGCTCCTTTATTGTTTGCGTCTGATTTCCATCCCAAATTTACGAGATGGCCTATGGAGTTCTAGACATAAAGTCTGTACTCCATGGAACAGATTAAAGACATGTGGTAAGTGTCACCTTGGAAACAGGAACCAGCAGGAGATAGAACACAGGGCAGGGGGCATTGTAATAGGGAAAATAATATGGAAAGAAAAATATAGAGCAAGTCCTCAAATTTGCCTTATCATCAGAACCAGCTGTGAGAGGGCTTATTAAAAACACATATTTCTACTCTCCATTCCAGATTCACTGGATTATATTCTCTAGTAGAGGTACCTAGAAACTAGAATTTCAACTAGCTTTCTGTGTAATTCTGGTAATACGGCAATGTATTATCTAGAGTGATGATAGCAGCTGTAGTAAGCAATCCCAAAGATGTAGAATGGTTGAGATATGACAAAAATTTATTTATTCTCATACAAAACCCTAGCACATGTTCCTAATTTAAGGATCTGGGTTCCTTCATTCTTAAAGTTTCATCATCTTTAGCATATATCTTCCAAGGTCACCATTATCACCTGTATCAAGCTGGTAGAAAACGGCATGAAAAATCTTGTGTGGAAGATTTTTATGGGTCAAGCCTGAAAGGGGTGCATATCATTTCCACTCACATTGCACTGACTAAAATTCAGACATATGATCACACCTAACTGCAAGGGAGGCTGGCAAATGTGTAGTATAGGTATGTGTAGTATAGGTATGTGTAGTATAGGTATGTGCTCAGAAAGAAAGGAAACAGGTTTTACTGAAAAGCCAGTAATTTCTGTCACAGTAAAGTTTGGGAACAGGGCTGGCCTCAGGGCCGTGTGACCTATGCAGCTACACAGGATCCTGAACTTAGAAGGGCCTCAAACTTGGTTGAATGCCCTGATGTTACTGTCTTAAATTTCTTAACAATTTTTGAACAAGGGGTCATGTATTTTCATTTTGCACTGGAACCTACACACTGGACCCTACAAACTGGACCCTATTTAACTGGTACAGCTTAGGAAAGAATGACCCAGAGTGTGAAGCAGAGCCAGAGGAATATGGCACAGTTCAGGACTTTGAGAAGTCAGCAAGTACTGTACTTCAGAAGTATTCGTTAATGAACCAATGTTCTTGGCTACCAGAGAGCCTTCTCTCAGAGTGCTATCCTGTTCTGCATTTTTATCTGTGACTTAGATGACATATAAATTATATTTATCACATTTTCAGATGAGAGGAAGTTGGGAGGGACAGTTAATTCTTTGGAGCACATAATTCTTTTCAAAAATATCTCAGTAGTTTGGAATGATGGGTTGAAACTAACCAGATTACATTTAATAGGAAAAAAATGTAAAACTTTTCATTCGGGTCCAAAACTCCAACTGCAAAAGTATGATCTTAGGATTTTATTTGGCTGAGAGCACAAGCAGTGGGACTAGATTGCCAAAAATTTCTAATTCAGTCTTAGTGTGCATCACAGAAAGGTAGGGTCCAGAACAATAGAAGTATTGGTTTAATTGCACATTAGATGACATCTGAAATTTTGTGTTTAGTTTATTATACCATATCTAAGAAGCCTATTGATAGATTAGATTGTGTCCAAGAAAGGTTGTCTAGGATGAAAAAGGATTTTGGAAAACATGTCACCTGAAAGACAATGGGCAATTAAGGAAACTAAGTGTTTATCCTGAAAAGGGGAAGAGTTTTCAGAAGGGAAGGGGGAGACAGAGATCAAGAAATCTGTCTGCAAATGTTTTAAGCAATGGTATATAGAAGGTGTATTGGGTTTATTCTGTGTTGTTCCAGAGACCAGAAATAGGACCAAGAGGTATAACATATAAAGAAACTAATTGTAGCTGAACATAAAGAAGAAATTTTTAAAAAGTTATTCCAAAATTGAAATGATTGATGTCAGGAGGCAGTGAACCTATTGCAGAAAAGCTATCAAACTAAGCCTGAATACTGGGAACTCTGGAGGGAACTCATGTAATAGGTAGGAAGACCAGAGTCTTTGTAATTATGACTGTGTAAGACTAAGTACTATTGAAATGATGCAAATAGATTAGGATCTTGTTAGGCTTATATTTTAAAAGGATTATGAAGCCAGACTGCCTAAATTCAAACCTCAGCTTTGTTTCTTATTACCTATATAATCTTGGGTAGGTCACCTAATTTCTTAATGCCTCAGTTTTTTTCCTATAAAATGGAGATAATAATACTATATACCCCATACATAGAGTTGCTGAAAACATTAAATGAAATAATACTGGTTAAGTCCTTATAGGAAGCATGATTTAAGTGTTATATATTATTATTTTCCAGAAATATAGTTGGTGATAATGGTGATAATTCTTCTATCTCTTCTTCAATGAATGTAGCCTACAATTAGATTAATTTACACTAGACATAAAATAGAATGCTATGTGGCAAAATCCTTTAAAGCACCAAAAAAAAAAAAAAAAAAAAAAAACCTGAAGTGGTCCTGTAGACATTCTTCACAGGCACCCTGAGAATGGCATAAGACAGCTATATCTCTGGGATGCAATGTTGAAAGTTGTGACTTTAGGAGGACATTTCCAGCTTTCCAGCTTATATATTTAGAGATTAAAAAAAAAAAAAAAAAACCTCATAGGGCTTTTATATTTCTTAGGTCACTTGATCTTCATATTAACTCTAAAAACTACACAGGGCAGTTACCATCTCCATTTTGAAGTTGAGGAGCCTAAGCAATAGAAAAGTTAGAAAAGGTAACAGAATTGTTCAAGGTCACACGATAAATTTTTAGTGGAGCCAGGATCAGAACCCATGTATCTTAAGTTCTAGCTCGGGGCTCAGAGATAAACCAAATGGGTAGTAAGTTGCTTTTAGACTATCTAGTCTGTAGAAGAAATTTCATAAGGCTGATGAGGTGGCTTCTATTATTTTGCCAGTAACTTGCCTGTTTGCTTTGCAGCAAAATTGACATCAGTCTGAAAACCCAGCCACCCAGCTTAATTTCCTTTTGGCTTTGCATAGGTTAGGGGGAGTCAACAAAATCAGTCACTTATGCTGAGTGTATTATCCACACAGACACTGTGGAAATATACTTGCCAGCTCAATCCATTTTTTATGCATTATTATAGACAAGTTTGAAGCTTGTGGAGAATATGTGATCCTCTTACCAAGGCAGAAGTTGGCTGTGTGAGTTTTAGATCTGGATCTATATGTGCAAGTACTGTGATAGCACGTGGTATTGGAGAATTGAATTTTTGAAGTGAGTGAGTCTTGCTTTGGTTATCCTGATTCTCGTATCTCTATCTACCCTACTCTCACTTCTTCCCTTCAGTACCTGGCCCTTGTCCTTTCAAGCTTCCTCTCATCAGCGTACCTATTAGGTTAGTGCAAAAGTTATTGCAAAATTACGTTTGCACAACCTAAATATTTACAGCCATTCATTTACTGTGGGGTAATTAATTGGGCTCCATCCCTAGGGGGATATACAGCTCGATGTTCTCTTTAATTGGCAAATCAATATTTGCTACAATTTATTGAGAACTAAATTATGTACCAGGCCTCTGCCTAGCACTTTAGAAGCATGATCTTATTTGATCCTCATAATAATCCTAAAAAGTGGGTACTATTATTATCCAGTTATGCATCAAGGAAATGGAGTCCCGGAGGAGCTTAGGAATCATGACCAAGGTCTCAAAGTAAGTGCCAGAGCCAGAACTAAGACTCAGGTGTTCTTAACACAGAGCCTATGCTTTCAACTACAACATCATAGAGTTAGATGATCTAGATAGTGGGTGGCAGATATTTCTGTAAGTTGAGAAAAGCTTTTCCTGTAAAATAATAAACATAAGCAACCATTTGCTCTGAGTTAGACTGAGATCAGCCTGATGCTAATGAACATCACAGACATTTCCAAGGTCTAGATACACATAAGACAGGTGGGGATGAGGAGATTCTGCTGTCCCAGGAACTGAATTCTTTTCTCAAGTACTATGTAGTGCCTTTTTTTCCCCAAGCTCTCTGAGATTAAATGAATATATACTAGTGAGCGCTGGCTGTCAGGCTAATGCTAAAGTACTAATTGGTCATTAGCCCATAGACAAAGATCCTAAAGGGTTGGGTTTTGGTCAGACATGTAACTAGCCTTCATGTTAAAAGCATAGCAGTAGACACTGAGTCACCTAACGCAGCAAGATCTGTCTGCAGGGTTTTCCTTGGTTTGTAACCTCAGGAAACAACCCCCACAAGAGTTCCTGAAAAGCCTTTTGTTCTCTCACAAATGACCTGACCACTTTCTAACTAAAGATACTCTCAGAGAAAGTGCGTATTTGCTGTGGAAACATCCGGTGGCACTAGATCAATTTGTCATAAGGTCAGAGCAGCCTTAACACCTGGGTTTCCATCTGTACTTGAATGTTCTGCAGAGGAAGTGTCAGTCCAGACTAGGGAATAATGGGATGAGACTGGGGAAGTGAGGGGTGGGATGGAGGGGTGGTGGTAGTACAGACTCTTAGGTGAATTAGACTATACTTGGAAGCTGCTCCATTTAAACCAGTACATAGAACACTATGGTTGAATTTGATTCCCCTGTCAAAGAATTAGCTTGCCTTATGGTATTTCAAAGACTTATTATTTAGAGGGTCAGGATGTCCTTTGAATATTGAACCCAATTTGTTGACAAAGTTATATCAGGAGATGAATGGTAATCACAGCTGAATAAATGCTTATTCTATCAGAGAAAATGGGGCCATCAAAGCTCCACAGTTAACTGGCAAGTTTACTCAAAAAGTTAATTCAAAATGGCAAGTCACCCTTTTTCATGAGATTTGGATCCCACTTTGAAAAATTCCCAAGATTTCCTATCTCAGTTTCTGGAGACAGTAATTCTTGCTTTCCTAGCCTCCCATTTGAACTTAATGACATAATCATGGGAAAGAGAAAGTGCTTTGTGAATTCAGTTAATTTTTTTTTTCCTTTCTCAATTCTTCTGTATCCAATAATCACATCTTGAAATCACCTAGCTTATATTTTTTTTCCTTGGAACTGTGAGCAGTCATAATTGGCTCCATTTGAAAATCAGTTTCAACATCATAGATCATCAACTTATATTTGATTAATTAAATTAGTTCTCATCAATGTTATGAAGACAGGGAACAAGTTTGGAAACCACCCAGAGAGCTGCCATCATGTGGGGAATTAATCAAGATTCCTAAGAGCCAGGTCCTGACTTCAGTGATGGAAATGGAAAGTAAAACTACTTTATTTTCAGAGACTGCTCTAGTATGATTGAGTTCATTTGAAATATTATTACATATTCATCCTTGAATGATTCTGGGGGGGAAGATCCCAGCTTTAAAGCTAAGCAGACATAGATTTGAATGATAGCTCTGCCATCTTTGCTAGCAAGGTAACCTTGGTCATATGACCTAACCCCTTTGACCTTTAATTTCCTCAACCACAACAAAAAATGGAAATAGTGGTACTCATTTCATAGGAATGCTGTGAGGATTAAATGAGACTGGGAGACTACAGAATAAGAGTCAGGAAATTAGGATTTACATTTTGATTCTGGCTCTTCGTAGCCAGAGGTTAGTCCTTAGGAGAGTAAATTAACGTGTCTGAACCTCAGTTTCCTCATCTGCAAAGTGGAAATAACACCCTGTACTTTATAGATTTTTGATGACCATGCACTTGGCTTGTTGTCATGTAAACAAATAGGTTACTCAAAATCATGGAAAGTTCTCTGGTAATGTAAAGCTGACATGGAGGAGGATAAAGTGATAATGCCTTGTGATTGACACTTTATTTTCTACCTCAGAACCCAAACTAAGTAAGTGTTTATGTTAAAATGGCTCTCTTCTTCCTGAACTCTAAATATCATGTCACAAATCATGTTTACCAAACAAATATTTGGTGAATTAGAAAATTATCCCTGTCATGAAACTTTTGATTTTTTAAAAAATGCTTATTTATTATCCAGTTGTCATCCCATTACAGACTGTAAGCACATCCAAACAACTGAACTTAAGTGATATTTTGCTTTTCCTTACTCTTTTGTATTGTAAAACATCATGTTAACAAGTTATAAATGCCTAATTCATTTGACAACCATAAGTAAATAAACCATTAGACTGAAGACAGAAGTATCAATACCTGCCCAATCTAGTCAAATAATTGCCTTCACGAACTTTCGTTTGAAATGCAAACATTATGTTCAAAAACTGATTTGGCTGAAATGAGACCAGTAAAAAAAGTTATTTTCATAAAAATGCAATACAGACAATATATGTTGTTCCATATGACAGCCACAGTGTCATATTCTGCTTCTTTAAATTTTATCTATATTTTATTTGATTACTTCTTGTGGCATGGTGTAGGCAGAATAATGCCCCCCACCCCAAATATGTCTATAATCTAATCTGTTAGGAATATGGTAGGTTCTATATCAAAGTCAAATTAAGGTTGTAAGTGGAATTATGGTTGCTAATCCTTTGACCTCAAAATAGGGAAATTATCATGGATTATCCAGGTGAGCTCAATGAAATCACAGGTTTCCTTAAAAATAGAAGAGGTAGGTGGAAAATAAAGAATAATATAATATAACAAGGATTCAACCTGCCCTTGCTGGCTTTGAAGATGAAAAATGGCCAAGCACCAATGAATGCAGACAGACTCTGGAAGGTAGAAAAGGAAAAGGAATTGATTTTCTCCCAGGGCCTCCAGAAAGGTATGCAGCCCTGCCAACATGTTAATTTTAATCCAGTGAGACCCGCATTAGACTTCTCACTTCCCAAACAGTAAGATAATAGCAAATATGTTGTTTTAAACTACTAAGTGTGTGATAGCTTACCAGCAGCAATAAAAGTTAAAACAGTCAATTACCACTTTTTGTCACTTACTACAGCCATTTGTACACCTCCATTTCTTCTACTAGATTAAGCCTTTTGATCTGACTCTGTGTATTCTTCAAATTTATACTTTATTGCCCCCAACGAAGATATACACACTATTTGGTAGAGTACCTTTCTATAATATAACTACAAACATTTGTTAACTGATTATAAGAATGAATTACACCAAGTAATCCAAAATCGAATTTTCATCCCATTCTTTGACCTGTGGAATTTTGTGGATGCAGCTAAAGGAGGTATTCAGTCAATTAATCCCCAAAGCTCATCAGTTCCGTGAAGTGTTTAGGTTTCTTTCTTTTTCTTTTTTTATATTTTGGTGATGCTTATATGGAAATATGTTGGATGTATTTTGAACATATACACACATACAAAAACAGACTTAAATTAAAAAACATGGAAGAAATATGACAGTATAGAGTAGTGGCTCTGACCTTGGACTCAAGGGTGAGATAGACTTTGGTTGAATCTTGGATCCAAAATGTATTTACCAGCATTATGACTTTGGACAAATAATTTAAACTCATTGAGCCTCAGTTTTCTCATCTTCAAATGTTGATAATAGTAGGACCTACTTTATACATTCTCATGAGGATTTAATGAGGGAATAAATGTAAAAGCACTTGGCATGAAATCCATGTTTAATCAATGTTAGCCGTGGTGCAGTAGCAAGAATATTGAACTTTTAATTCAAGAAACTTGGGTTTGGGTCTTCTGTTTTATTATTAATTTTCAGTATGATGTTGAGTACATTCCTCCTTTTCTGCCTTTCAGTTTCTTCATCTGTCAAAATAGCCAGATGAATTAGATCCCTAAGGGTTTGTCTAGTTCTAAAATTATCCATCCTTGAGTATCATATTATATTTTTAGACATCACTATCTAGGCCAATTTCTAGATCCTGACAGATCAGTCATCACAGAGCCAAATGATGATTTTTAAGCAAGGTAAAAATTGACTCATCTCCCATGTTTAACCTTTCATATTTATTTTAATATTAACTATATCCCAAGTTCTGTGTGCAACCTGGAAGTACACTATCTTGTGTAATTTATCTGATAATAACTATATATGGAATTTGTTTGATATCAACAATATAAGGGTCCGGGGAGTACTATTTTAGAGAGAGAAAGAAAAATCTTACTTGAGGGAGAAAAGGCAACAGTGAAGAAAACACAGGAACTGTGAAGAAGAAGAAAAAATAAAACTACCATCATAACCACTGTTTAAGTTTCCATTTCCCCCAAGGTTGTTTTCTTTTCAAGTTTGAAGAAGTTGCTTTATGTCTGGGCAGATTTGTGCTGAATAAACATTCTTCTCTCCAGAGAAGGGCCTTGTGTCAAATGGCATTGAGAAGAAATTGCCCTGCCTTTATGCTCAAGCTTTCCCAAAGCTCATGCACTGCTCAAAACTCAAACATTAGTGGAAATAAATGTGGGATCCAGAGAAAGGGCAACTCAGGGCAACTTCACAGCAGCCCTGACCATTCACTACCCTAAGGGCACATCCACTGAATTGCAAGGCAGGACACAGACTCTGAGCCAGTTGCTAGGGAGGCCCTAAGCGTTACAGGGGCAATGGCCAGGTAAGTTGCCCAGCACTTTCCCAGCAGTTTAACCTCTATTTGTTAAAGGATCACTTATTTATTAAAGAAAATAACTGACTTTAAGTTCTATGCTAAAAAAAGGCAAAGACTTCAATGACTTTAAATAATGGCAGGGATATTTTTAGTGAAACTGGAATGTGTTTTAAAAGCAATGTAATCCTCTGAATATAACCTTTCATGTGTTTGACTCTCAGTAATTCTCAGTAATTTTATCTTCCAAATATACATGTGATGAACATGAACCATTGTCATCAGTAACAGTGCCTTAATGAAGCAAATTATTTTTGAAGGGTGGTAGTAGGTAGGGAGATGAGGGAGATACATGTGAACGTATCTGAAGTTGGAGCCATCAGTGATTTGAAAACAAATTTTCAAATAATTCTGGGAATCACTGGTTCCATTTTTTGTGGTGAGCCTATCACAAATTTTCTATTATAGCTGAGACACCTAGAGAATATATCTTCTCTCTAGATTGAGTTAATAAACAGTCCATGCTGATCTGTTTCCTTCTGTTACAAATAAGACAGACAATATTATAATTTTGGTAGAGAAAATAATTATAAAAGATTAATTGCTACAGTGGTTAGTTGATGGAAGTAATAACAAGCTGAAATAAAAACAAAGCTTGATTTTTAATGAACATTGATTTTTTTTTAATTTAATATATGCCTGGGCTCTTTTTCCTAAGATGTTATTATGAACTAGAAAATTCACTCATAGTAATGCTGGTTAGAATCTTAAGGAAAACAGCTTTATCTGTCTTCATCAGCTTCTGCAGAAGGCCACCCTGTTTGTTGGCTAACATCAATGTGAATATAGTCATGAAAGGGGCCCTGGTGCCCAGTGTGTGCCTACAATGGAGTAAAGCCTTTCATTCCACATTTAGAGACAATCTTCCAAAAGCAGCTAGCCTTATAAGAGAAGCTACAAGTGTCTTAAGTTTGTATTGAGGTTCAAATGGCAGATGCTTTTTTGCAGTAGGTTTTGATCAGAGAGTCACAACTTTGTGTGCCTAAAAGCAGGATGGAGAAGAAATTTCTCTAAAATAGAGATCACAAAATTAGGAATATTAGGGCAAAGCAGATATATTGTAACCAAGGCTGGTCCTGCTTGAATTTACAGGTTTGGAACATTAAGGATGATATTGAATAATCATGATTATTCTGTACTTTTTCCTGGATAATCATCTGAATTAGGGGACTCTCAGCCTGGTAATTCTAGAAATAAAAATTTTTATCATATCGGGCTTTAGATTAAGTGGCCAGTACATTGTGTATGTCATAATACAGGATTAAGAAGACTATGTAGTTAATTGAGAAAGAGATATTCCTTGCCTCAAGCAATTATCAGCTAATCACAAGAAAAAAAATTACCAAGTATTCCAAAGAATAATAGTACTTATGATGTGTTCAGAGCTCAGCAATTTCTGCATTCATTCTGTGTTCAATTTATGAAATCTTTAAACTAGTCAACTACTTAGGCTAAGCTTGGAAAATCTCCATTCATGATTAGAGGAAATTTTTTAAGGATATTAACAGGATCTCTGGCTCTCCCTAAACCTGATTTGCTCAGTAAGGACCTCCATTTTGTCTTCTCACATAAAAGCTATTCCCAAGTCTTTCTTCCCAAAGTCCTCAATTCCCTCAGAACAATAGGCAATCTGTAATACTTGTACATCTGGGCACTTTCAGACAAAGAGCCCTAAGGCTGCTGTGGCTCTCTTTTGGAATTAGCTCATGAACTTAGGTGATCTGGAAGAGGAAAGAGCCCATGGAACGGTTGCTACCCATTGACAAAATCCAGTGACTATTTCAGAACTTGAGAAGTATTTGGCATAATATATTATTGTTTTAATTAATAAAATTGTGTTTTATTAATGGATGTGTGTGATCAGTGTCACTTCTTTGCACAACTTCAGGGCATCCCATTAATATTATATGCTCCCAGGAATGCCATTCACATGGAAACTGATATAAGTGTGCCCCTGGAGTTGGGCAATGAGATGGTATTGCCTGTAGCCTTTGGCCATTTAGTATTTATTTCTTTTTCCAACACAACCTAAGTTTTCTTTAAGACAGTGGTTATTAAGCAGGTACAATTTTATTCCCCTCATTACATTTTGCCAATATCTCGAGACATTTCTAGTTTCACAACTGGGGGAAGGTCCTACTGGCATCTTTGGGTAGAAACCAGGGAAGCTATCACCTACAACAAAGAATTAGCTGGTAGTGAATGTTATCTTGCTGAGGTTGGAAAAACCCTGCTTTTAGGAGATTCTTCTTTTCTTCATTATTTGCATACAATCTTTCCTAGGCCTGGAGCTCAAAACTTGTTCATTCAGCCTGTCGTTCTGGGATTTTGAATCTTGATCAAAGTGATATAAGGACAAAAAGTTAACCAAGATACAATACAATAAAAGAAAACATATTTTAAAAACCCATCAAAACCAGCTCAATTCAATGATGGGGACAAGATGAAATTATTGTGTAGTCTCTTTTGCTTGCACATCTAGACCTGGCCTAGTTTCTTTTCTGTTACTAAACCTAGTTCCCCAAACTTCCTGGCCATCCTTGAGATATACTTCTGATAAATTCCCTTTTGGCTTTAATTAGCAAAAGTTTAATTCTGTTCCTCGCAATCTAAGAATGCTATGGGAAGCACACTTTTTTAGAGAAAGAATACCACCGGGAAGTTAATTTGGAGATTGTGTTTATTTGTTCCATAATGTCACATACTATCTTATTTGCTGGATTATGTGAGACATGATCTTTATCCTCCAGGAGCTTAAAAATATAGAATAGGAAGACAAGACATACCCATGTAATGTGAGATTTAATTTGTATTCAAAGTAGTGCATGTCATGAACCAAATGGGTGGTTCAAAGGAATAGTAAATGCTTTAGGATATAAGAGAGGAGAAAGATTAGCTTGGGCTGTTATTAAGGAAGGCTTTCTGGAGGATTCAAGACTTAAACAAGTTTTTGGAGGATAGTTAGGACTTGGGATGAAAATAAGAAAGGGGGAGGTCTTAGAGTGTTGTGGGCCTGGTGAAATCAGACAGAACTCAATTCAGGTCCCTTCTTTAGATTCAAGAATAAGCTGCTTGACTTTGGGCAACTTATTTGTAAAATGTAATATAAAATGTCTTAAAACAGCCTAGAACAGTAGATATTAAGTAAATGATAACTATGGTAGCTATTTTTATTTGCTACCAAACTTAGAGGAAGAGTTTAAGCTATGATGCATAGTTGGAAATTAATGCAATGTGAATGAGGAAAGTAACTTGTCTATAGCATCAATAAAATAGAAGATAGGTGGGTAAAAAGGCAGGAAAGGCTGGGCACTGTGGCTCGCACCTGTAATCCCAGCACTTTGGGAGGCCAAGACGGGTGGATCACCTGAGGTCGGGAGTTCGATACCAGTCTGACCAACATGGAGAAACCCCATCTCTACTAAAAATATAAAATTATCCGGACGTGGTGGTTCATGCCTTTAATCCCAGCTACTCGGGAGGCTGAGGCAGGAGAATCGCTTGAACCTGGGAGGCAGAGGTTGAGGTGAGCTGAGATTGTGCCATTGCACTCCAGCCTGGGCAACAAGAGTGAAACTACATATCAAAAATAAAATAAAATAAAATAAGAAAGTTATTAAGGCTAGACTATGGCTGCCTTTATGTTCCCAGGTGACAAGTTCACAGTTTATCCTCCTGTAAATGTAGGAAACATTTGGTAGGTTTTGAATGGTTAAATGTTATGACAAAAATAGTGATTTTAGAATGTGATTTTAGTGCTGCTATGCTGAATGGATTTGGAAGGATCCACTTCATTGACTATAACATACAAATTCTAAAATAACTTCATTCACAGAAATTAATGAGTTTCTGTCCTTCTGCTCCCTCCCACTTGGTCTTTCTGACCAATCTAATTAAACAGGTAAGTCAACAACAAAAGAGGACAATGAAAATTGTCATAACAGTAGGTAACACTTGGGCAATGTAGTCAAATTGATTTATTCAATTAAACAGAGGAGTCTACTTATTTTTTATACTAAGTTCATGGAAATTGACCGATCATTTCAGTCAAACCAGTTGATCTGGCTGTACATATAGATAAAATCATTGCCTATAATGGAAAAGAAAAAGTTATTTTGAGCATTCTTCTCAGGAAAGTTAGTGTCAAACATATAAAACCTAGTTTTAGGAAGAAGAAGGCAGTAATAGTAGTAGCTTCACTAACACGTTAAGACTAGTGTCATGGTATAATCAGTAAAGCAATTATATTTAAGGATAATTAAATATAAGCAGCTACTGAGGTAAGTGCAGTGGAGAAATTGTACACTGAAACGTTAGTACCAAAATGTATCCTTTGCTCCCATTCTTTCAATCAAAGCATGAAGCTTAAGCAGCAAATTCAAAGATTAGCTCAGACCCCAATTAGTCCCCCTTGAGGTCCAAGATGAGATTCCTAATAAAATTGTAAATATCTGCACTGTTGTTTAGGGGACTTGGTATTGACAGTTCTTTCTTTCCTTTCACAAATAGTAACTGAGTTTCAGATGAGATTTAAAAATAAAAATAAATAAGAAATGAGCTTGCCTGCCTGTGGCAGCATGCACTCTAGCTAATCTGCAAGTGCTATAATTATGAAAAGTGCTGATAGATTTGTCTCTGGGCTGGTGGTCAGGATCCAGATGAACTGCTGCAGTTGCCACTTTATCATCACAAATGTTCTTCACTTCTTACCAATTCTCAGGCCTAAACATGATATTGGAATTTAAAGAGGCACCATAGCCTTATATCCCATTGAGCTGTGCTGGGATAAGTGCCAGTTCATCTCTTTCCATTCACGGGTTTAGGGGGAAAAAGTGTATATGTGTGGGGTGTCCTACAGGGATCATGTTTCAACTGGCTGTTTGACACAAAGCCATTTCCATTGGACTAGGAGCCCTAGTGTAATTAGTGTGGAGTCAAAGAGGCTAAAACCACTGACTCAGTATTGAGCTCTTTACCTGTCTACTGCCTACAACTTATATCCTGTTTTCCTATTCATCTTGCAAGTGGGGGCTTTAGGTTACAAGGGAACACCAAATTAGACAATATAAGCTTCGTTTAACTTCATATCTAAATTGGTCACATTTGTAACTGTCTTCTTTACCTTACAAGGTCATCATGAAGATAATATGAGCTAATGTATCTGAAAGCACTTTGAAACTTATGAACCACCTATAAATGTAAGACACTTAAAATTATCATTAATACTAGTGATCACTTCAGCTATTGATATTTAACAATAATAAAATTAGGGTAAATACATCCACAGTCCATGGCAGAAGATAAGGGAAGGGGAAAACAATGACCCCAAACTCATCCTGCTGAAAGCAGAGCAAGATCGTCATTTCCATACATGAAATACATTCCTTACAATTGCTTCCTACCTATCACATTCCAGTTAATTCATCTGGAAGAAGGAAATATTTTAAAATAAGATTGCCTAAGAATAGTTTCCAGCAAGCTAAATGTATATAATTTGGATGTGTAAGGTAAATTGACAATAATTCTATAAAGAAATCAAAATGGATTTTTATTAATAAAGTGAAAAATGGTTGGATTTAATTTTAATTTTATTTATGTTTTGAATGCATAGCATATGCAGATGGTTCAAAATATAAAGGCATATAGTGAAGATTAAATCTTCCTTCTGCCTGCCCATGCCACCCTTTCCTTACCCACCACAGTCACTCTGCCATCCACTCCCTCTCTTCAGAGGACACTACTGTTACCAATTGTACATGTATCCATCTAGAAATATTTCATACATATACAAACATTTATATATGCATATGTATGTTTTATACTCGAAATAGCATGCTGTGCATACTATTTGGGACCTTGTTTTTTTCATTAAACAGTATACCTTGGAAATATTTTAATATCTAATCTACAGATTTACTTAATTCTTTTAAACAGCAGTATCATAATATGTCATTATATGAAATCACCACAATTGTAACAAGGCTCCTACTGATGGAAATTGAAGTTGTTTCCAATATTTTACTATTAAAAATAATAGCAAACTACAACAAAATTGAACATCTGATATAACTGGATTTTAAATTCAAACATACAAATTTTGTTTAACATATATGATTATGTTTATATATTAACATATATTATATATAAACATATATTCCTTATGTTTCTAATAATATTTAAAAATCAGATTATTAAAAGTAACTGTAGTATTTATGAAAAGAAGACTAGATATTATATTAGTAGGTCTAAATTATGCCCAAATCAACTTAATTAAAACAAAAATGTTGTTCAATTCCATAAGGACAATACATGTTGCATGTCATCTTGAATGATGTGTTGGAAAAATGAAGGCAATTAATTCACTAAAACTTTTCTACTTCAGGCAGTTCAGGTATTAGGAAGAGAAAGCTAATGTGCCATAAAGCTCTTTCCTAAGTATATTTCTGGTGCATTTGTTTATTATCAACAACTATTTTGGGAATCTCTCCAAATTTGTATTTTTCCCTAACCTTACTTGTCCTGTAATCAACTTTTATTTCTCTCTTTCTCTTCTAAATATCCTGCAAATTGTATGAGATCTTCTCTCATGTTGGCAGGGAATTCCTAAGCTAGTCAATTAATGGTGGTTTAATCATTACAGCACAATCCTATGCTATTCCTCCTGTGAATTATAAAGAAGTATAAAACATTTCTTTTTAGTAGGTAAGAGTCCAGTTGGATATTTGAAGCAAGACATAAATACAGAATCAGTTAAAGGGAATTCAGGATATAAGCAATAGTTTGATATAAGAGTTATTTTATGACAACAATACACATGACGTTATGTATCTGTATGCTGAGGCCTCTCATTTCTTTCTTCCAGGTGCCTCTCAGATTTGTCCTCTCATAAACATAAAATTCTCCAAACACCACCCTAGTGTGACTGCTCACCACCACCCATCCCCACACTGCAGCATTTGCAGCATTGTTTCCTCAATCTCTTAGTTTTTTGTTCTTCTCTCAGCCCAATACACATATCAAGCCAATCATCATTAGACAGCACTTCCTTTGAGTCATTTTTTTGTTCCAAGATCTACAGTGACACTCCAGCCTAGAACATCATGTCCAAATTCCTCTGCCTGTTACTCGGAGTCCACAAGAATTGAGCTACATCCTATCTATCTAGTTTTATTTTAAATTCATGGTGCTCACACAACCCCTTCTCATCAGAATCATTTTCCTCAAAGCATATTATGCTTGTGAAGTTCTGTCTTGGCTTATGTTGTTAATTTTTCCTGATAATTTTTTTTTTTATGATTATACTTTAAGTTCTAGGGTACATGTGCATAACGTGCAGGTTTGTTACATATGTATACTTGTGCCATGTTGCTGTGCTG